>NC_090760.1:22959285-22974285 GCF_036898095.1 Palaemon carinicauda
GGACATGGCCAGGACAATAGATGGTAAGATGCACCTCTACCACACAGGTCTTTTTTTTTTTTTTTTTTTTTTACGAAAACCAAGGAGATAGCCCTTCTCTCAGTCTGTTTATTTCAATTCTTTACACATCATAATCATGGGGTTAAATCATACCGACAACCAAGTTACTCTAACATATACTGCTTACAAATATGCATTTATACCACCCACATCCCTAACAAATGACGCAATGTTAGGAGGCTTCAATATGTTCTTAGAAAATCATCATGATCTTTACCGAGAGCAAAGAACTGAGATGTAAGCTACATGCTACATACATTCTAGTACACAAAAAGTTTTTCGTATATAATTACCGAACCCCCCCCCTCCCTCTCTCTCTCTCTCTCTCTCTCTCTCTCTCTCTCTCTCTCTCTCTCTCCATAAGTATGTATATCTTTATATTTGCTTGTCTCTTCAGCTTCATATACTAGAAAAATTTCGTTGGTTGGCATTGGGAAACATAATGGAAAACTTAAAGGGTGCTTGACATTCAACGACGGCCATCATCATCATCATGATAATAATAATAATAATAATAATAATAATAATAATAATAATAATAATAATAATAATAAAGTCGTGGAACTAAGCAAGCGACACATAAAGTGTAAACAATCCACATTCTGTTCAATTATGGATCTGTTAAAATACTCACCCATTCGCACTGGGTTTAAATAATATACCTTATTACATTGTTATCTAATTATCAACTTATTCCCATCTAATAAGGTACTACTAACTGACGACTGTCAAATCGGTTTTATTAATTTCCTCATTGATTCTCAATAGGCTTAAATTCCTATTGCATGAGAGTATTATCACTCCTCAAAAGGGTTTAAAATACATTAACTATTTTCAAGACTAATTATAAAATGAAGATAAGCAAATTCTTATATGGAAAGCGTTATCGTTAATCAACAATTTTTATGAGAACATTCGAAAGAGCAACGCCATTTGAGTAGATGTGTGTGTGCGTGCGCGTGTGTCTGCGTACGTGTATAATTATGTAGAGGTTAAGGTTTTCACATAACCAAACACTACAAGCATAACGCCCAGAAGAGCACATGTCAATGACACCCCTACAGCCAGCACCACCCACTTTGCAAGCAACACGTAGTGCATAACGACAGCTAACGCCCTGCAACGCATATTTATATACTTGAAGTAGTTCACTTTATCAAATAGTTCAGTATACCGTATAACAACCCCTCCCCAACTTCACTTCTCCTTCTTTGGATTGTAGTGGTTCACCTGGTCGTCATACCAGCCACTCGAACGAGAGAGAGAGAGAGGGAGAGGGAGAGAGAGAGAGAGAGGAGAGAGAGAGAGAGGGGCAAGGTCCGGCTTGCATACATACGGCTGAAGGAATATAAACTACCGTTGCACTGTCATTTAAGGTAGTCTTACACTATGCCCCTCTGCAAGTGCAATGCGTCTGCCTTCATGGATGCAACAGAAAGAGCAAAAACGTGTACAGACACACACACACACACACACACATATATATATATATATATATATATATATATATATATATATATATATATATATATATATACATATATATATATATATATATATATATATATATATATATATATAGTCCTATCACGCTTAGTAGCCTTGCCAAACGAATGACTACTCGGTCTCTCCCAGTCCCTCAGGTAGGGGGGAGAGGAAGCAGTCATACTCTCGTGAGAGGACATACCCCGGGAGGTGTACTCGGATACCACAATCTATCAGAAATTCCCGAAAGTGCCGTGTTGTAGTTATGAAAGGGGCAAGGGGTGGGACGGGTTGAATCTGCGTGTGTTTTTGCGTGTGCGTGCATATCTATCTAAATATTTATCCGGCATTTTTGATGGGTCGCATACACTAGTGTGTGTGTGTGTGCAGGGTTGTTCATAACAGTGAGAGAAAGACGAAACTGCCGGATAATTTTTCGCCGAGATCAAACTTGCTTCTCAAATATTGAATTCTATTATGCCGATGAAGACTAGTTAAAGCACGAGGAGGTTGGCCAGGCAGCAGCCACCCGTTGAGATACTACCGCTAGAGAGTTCCTTTGAATGACCACACAGTACTGCATTGGATCCTTTCTCTGGTTACGGTTCACTTTCCCTTTACCTACACATACACCGAATAGTTTAGCCTATTCTTTACAGATTCTCCTCTGTCCTCATACACCTGACAGCACTGCGATTACCAAACAATTCTTCTTCACCCAAGGGGTTAACTACTGCGCTGTAACTGCTCAGTGGCTACTTTCCTCTTGGTAAGGGTAGAAGAGACTCATTAGCTATGGTAAGCAGCTCTTCTAAGAGGACACTCCAGATTCAAACCATTGTTCTCTAGTATTGGGTAGTACCATAGCCTCTGCACCATGGCCCTCCACTGTCTTGGGGTAGAGTTCTCTAGCTTGAGGGTACACTCGGGCATACTATTCTATCGTAGTTCTATTCCTCATGTTTTGTTAAGTTTTTATAGTTTATATAGAAAATACTTATTTTAATGTTGTTGCTGGCCTAAAAATATTTTATTTTACCCTGTTTCCTTTCCTCGCTGGGCTATTTTCTCTGTTGGGGCCCCTGGGCTTATGGCATCCTGCTTTTCCAACTAAGGTTGCAGCTTAGCAAATAATAATAATAATAATAATAATAATAATAATGATAATAATAATACGGTGTCAAAATGAGAGAGAGAGAGAGAGAGAGAGAGAGAGAGAGAGAGAGAGAGAGAGAGAGAGAGAGAGAGAGTTTTCTCTACCATTTTGAAGCGTCTATAAAAACTTCTACATTACATATAACAAGTTATATGTGTCAGAGAAAAGGTGGCCTCAGCCTAACAAAAAAAAAAAAAAAAAAAAAAAAAAAAAAAAAAAAAAAAAAATACTAAAAGCAAAAGTAATGTAAAATTAGGTTATAATTAAGATTGGACAGCAACTGTCGAAGAGTATTCAATACCCTTAATTCACGTATGAATCACATAATTATCAGTTCTACTGGGCGTTCAATAAATAAAATACTTAATTTTAATATGTAGTAACAAGGACAAACTTTTTTATGTGATGTGCTTATTACTCCCGATCTATCTAACTCAACCTACATTGATGAAGTAAACACTTTAATACTGCAAAGACCCTCACAGTATGTATTGAATTGTCTTCAAAAATTAGTCTGTGTTTGGATCACACAAGGCAAACTCTATGCATGTTATCGATAATCTATCTTTTTAAAGGTAACTCATGAATGGCAGAGGCAAGGGACAGTGAAAATGCCCTAGCAGAACAATACCCTAGAAACATATGATCAGCACCTAAACACCCTCTCTACCCAAGCGAGGACCAGGGATGGCCAGGCAATGGCTGCTCATGACTCGGCAGGTAGACCTGTAGGCTCACCCAAAACCCCCATCCTTAACTCACAATTATGGTGAGGTTACAGACACTACAAGAAACTATCAAGTTTGTGCAGGACTTGATCTCCAACAAAACGCCAGGCAGGGACTTTTCCAAAAGGCCATCGCAACTGCATGAAGAGGTATTTCATATCTTGTTGCCTTTCTCAAATAGTCATATGACAATTGTTCGACTTCCCATAAACACCAAAGCAATGTTTACTTGTACTTATCTCAGAAGTGTGCGAGGGAGCAGTTAGGTAATAACTGAGAGGTGGCATAAATGCAACTAACTTTATTTCATCAGACAACAAGCTTTTGTAACAACAGTTTCAGTGAAAGTCACAAAAATTCAAACAGGTCGATACAAGAAAATACAGGAACTAACACATCAGTGCTAGAGGAGGACAATAACGACAATATACAAAAAACAGAAATATTGTTAGTGAACGAGCGTGTGTGACACACGTGTGGTACATGACTTCGCCCTCTACAGAAAGATATACATGTGAAATAGGGCTTTGAGAGACGTACTGTTGGCGGGTCATCTGACAGGAGATATGCAGATTTTAGGCAATCAATGGAGACCATGTCTTCTTTGCCACGTATGTTGAGGAGGAATGCTTTCAGCGTACGACGGATCACAAGGAAAGGGCCTGTGTAAGGGGGGCGTCAAAAGTGGCTTGCTATTGTCATTGCGCAAGGAAAATGTGCATTACCGAGTGTAGATCTGTTGGTATGTGTTGCTTAGCTGGGGGCTTGTAAGTCTGGTGGCATGGATTAAATTTTCCCACAACGTGACGTAGGCCCTGGAGATTGTCAGAGGAGGTTGCAAATGGAAAAAATTTGGAAGTCCCCATCGAGTCCCCATACACCATTTCATCTGCCGAGACATCCAGAGCATCTTTAGGAGTGGTCCTTATTCCCAGGAGGACACAAGGAAGCTGGGTAAACCAGTTGGAGTCCTTGCAGTTGGACATCAAAGCTGCTTTGAGGGTACGGTAAAAACATTCAATCATACCGTTGGCTGCAGGGTTGTATACCATTATCTGATGAAGGGTGATACCTAAGAGATTCGATAATGATGTCCACAACTGAGAGGTGAAAGTGGCACCCCTATTGGAAGTAATATGCTCGGGGATACCAAATCTCACTATCCATCCTGAGAGTAAGACAGATGTACACGAGGCAGATGTTGCAGATTCCATGGGAATGGCTTCAGGTCAACGAGTGGTGGGGTCGATGACAGTAAACAGGTAACTATGTCCTTGTGATGTTGGTAGGAGACTTACAATATTGACGTGAATGTGGGCAAAGCACAGCGGAGGTTGAGGAAAATTGCCCACTCCTGAATATGTGTGTCAATGTACTTTTGAGGTTTAGCATGAAGTACAGGTGCAGACCCAATCCTTAGTATCTTTAGTAATGCCATGACAAATGAACTTTGTCTTCAGTAGCTGTGCAGTAGAATGGCACGAGCGATGTAAAAGGCCATGAATGGAATCAAACAACTGTCAGTGTATGGGAGAATGTATCCACAATCTAAGTCTACCAGTACTGATGTCACAGAAGAGGGTGGCATTAAAGTTGTCGAGAGGGACGTCTTCTCAATGGAGCAATGTGCAGGATGTCTTACATGCTTGGTACTCAGGACCTTTTCACTGGGCTTCTCCCAAGGCATTGTAATCCAATTCCAGGTGAAGCGTGGCTAATTTGTTTCTTGACAGCACACTGGCAACAAGATTCATTTCCCCAGGGACGTGCTAAAGAGCAAAATTGTATTCAGCCACGGCGGAGAGATGTCGGCCTTGATGGTCAGACCAGGCATTGGAATGGCGAGTGAAGGCGTGCACCAGAGGCATGTGGTCCGTGTGAATGATGAAGGGCGTACCTTCCAAGAAATGGCGAAAGTGACGAACAGCAATTCACGGTCGAAGGTAGAGTAGCCGGATTCTGTCCTTGACAATTTTCTACTGAAGAAGGCCAATGAGCGGGACGAGCCATTGACCACCTGGTTGAAGACTGCCCCAATAGCGATGTTGCTGGCAATGGTGGAGAGAAGGAGAGGTGTATGTAGCACGAGAAAAGTGAGAGCAGCAGCGGTTGATAGGTCATTCTTTACGTCGTAGAAGGCCGCCATTTGAAGGGTACCCCACTTCAGGTCTTTTGGCTTACCCTTGAGAGAGACGTACAGGGGGGGGGGGGGGGGGGGGCAAGAGTGGTGGTGAAGGCTGGCAGGAAACAGTGATGATAGTTGATGAAGACCAAGAATTCTTGCATTGCTTTGATGGATGAGGGCGTAGGGAAGTTCTGAATGGCTGCTACCTTCTCCAGGAGGGGTTGGACTCCTTAAGCAGTGATGCGGTGCCCCAAGAACGATACTTCATTGGGGCCAAAGGTACACTTGTTGTACCGGACTACAAGGCCATCCTGGTGCAAGCAGTTGAGAATGATGCGTAGATGGCGGAGGTGTTCCTCTTTGGAAGAAGAAAACACAAGTATGTCGTCCACATAACATACACAAAAGGGGAGGTCCCCTGAGATGCCATCCATGACATGTTAAAAAGTGGCCACAGCATTACAAAGGTCAAAACAGGGGTAATTGAAGGTATATATACTGAAGGGGTGGTGATGGCAGTCTTGGGGATGTCTTCTGGGTTCATGGGCACCTGACAATACTCCTTCAGGAAGTCGAGGGTGGAGAAAACCTTCGCTTTGTGCAAGAAGGTCACGTTAGGGATGTTTGGGAGGGGGTAGTGATCCCCACACGGACGAAGAGAGCCATCTTTTTCCAGAACGATGTGTAAAGGTGACGACCATGGGCTTGATTCCATATGGCAAAGGCCCATTTATTCCATTTCGGCGAACGTTAATCTAATACAGTAGTAACGTGTTCGCCTAGCAATTGCGTGGCAGCAGATCGATCCTAGCCCGGGACCGTGAGTTTAAGCTGTTTACTGGGGAAGCCATTTCTTTGGTTGGGCACCACAGTGGGGGATTGGGATTGTCCGGCTGACGTTCTGGTGAGTATCTATTCTAATGAAACTGGAACTAAACCCAGACACCTTTAATTTTAATCATTCCCTCATAGACAATAATACAGCAGTCTATAAAATTTAAATTCCAATTGAAAGCAACTCCTAAAAGGAGTCTAGTTCTAATGACACTTGATAATGAGTTCATAAGTGTAAGCACTGGAGGGTCCACCCAGGATATTCCTCACACAAAATTACAGTCGAACACCAACAGACATCCTTGCCTTTGCAAGAAAGCCAACCACTGCATTCTTTAACTAGAGGTAACATAAGTAGCTGACTATTCTGGTCAATCATGTCAACAGTGTCCCGCCACGTAAATATGTACCCGTCTGTAAAAGATTTCATGAGCTACCGGAAGTAACGGAAGACGCCCTTGAGAAACTGCTGAACTTGACATTCGAGACAGACACCAGCGACAGTTCCCTACTAATCCTATCCTAAGTTTAGAACAAATCAAAGATCAGGTGAAGTGAAGGCTATGTGATATAGGTGATATAGTAAGACAATAATACCTTCGCTAACCACTTACTAAGCCAAATCATGTACCAAAGCAACTATACACTGAGAAGGAAAGCGACTTATTCGTCTTCGTCTGAGTCATCTTCAACTAATTATAAAAGGCTACTTTAAAAGAAGAATATCAATACTGATTAATTAGAGTTCCACAAAAGCATTAACGCACTTCAGTTACTCCTATGAGCCACAACATCATTTCATTTGATTAAATACTATTAATTTTGTATGAGTCAACGAGCAAACGCGAACACGAGTAACTGGCACATTTGGCAAAGAAGAGATTTCAATCAGAGATGTAACAAAATATTGTCAACCTATTATATCAGTACGGTGTTCAATCATCCAAATGAATATTTTTTTAAAGGTGTGTCAAAAATATAAAGGGCAAAAACTTACAAAAAAAAATTTATTTAAGATACCGTAAAATTTCAATGTAAAAATAAAGTTTTTTCAAATAAATATTTAAATACAGAAGCACAAATGCAATAAAAAAAAGCTTCCAATTACTGTATACGTTAAATGATGCTTGAAATAATGCGTAACCATTAATCTCCTAAATACTCTGGGGATATTTATCAACACCAACAACAATATTAGTTAAAATAGTGCAAGCTAAACAAAAGTATTTAACTAACGAAACTTTCCCTTTTGAAATTATAGAAAAACATTACAACAGGATATGATTGAATAGCAGGTTTTATAAGACTAATGTTTTGTCATCGAAAATTGAATAGCAGGTTTTATAAGACTAATGTTTTGTCATCGAAAAATAAGATTAATTTAATGAAAAGAAAAAAAAGATGGAAAGGATAATTGAGCATCAGGACACAATAAAAAGACAATAATTGGAAAATACAAAAGTAATAAGAAACATCACGGGAAAATAAACAAATAACTATGGACAAAAGAATGTAAAAAACACTTCAAATGAGAGAGAGAGAGAGAGAGAGAGAGAGAGAGAGAGAGAGAGAGAGAGAGAGAGAGAGAGAGAGAGAGAGAGAGAGAAGGGGGGCTGCGAAGGGCCAGTCAGCCCCGAGGGCAGATGGTTAGTTGGAGAACTTCACTGTTATCTCGAGATGCCCGGATGTTGCCAGCATCTCCCCTTCCCCCGCTCCCCATCTCTTAATTCCTTCTCTCTACCTTCCTCACTCTTCCCTCAGCCTCTCTCTCTCCTTTTACCTCCCAGGGCATCCCGCTCCCCCGCCTCTTCATTTACTTTTTACCAATAAGTGAAACACTTACCGGCTAGATTATTTCAATCTCTACATTTTAATGGATATTGTAAAATCTTACTAGCTTTACTTTTTATAGACCCCATCTGCAACTATAGTCAATTCTTTTTAGTGAGGCAGATTTGCACCGACTTGCAGGGGTGCACTTTTAGCTCGGAAAAGCTTCCTGGTCGCTGATTGGTTGAACGAGATAATTCTCACCAATCAGAGAGCAGGAGACTTTTCCGAGCTAAAATGGCACTGCTGCGAGTCACTGCAAATACGCCTCATTAAAAAATATGAGTATAGTCAACACGTCATATCACTGTTCGGTACACAAAAAAAAAAAAAAAAAAAAAAAAAAAAAAAAAAAAAAAAAAAAAAAAAAAAAAAACAGGAATGATGAAAGGCTAGTCAAAATAGGATGCGACCAAACCTCTCGAATTTCATGCCCCTGATTGGTACCCTGCCCAAATGTAGCAATCGAAGACGGATGAGGCAAAAAACCCCCCCCCTCTGGTCCTGTTAAGGGGGAAGGTGATCTCCCAAAGAAGGGGGTCCATAAATCAAATGTTAGTTAACAATGGCATTCTGTATCTAGAAGCCATATTTCAGGTTTTTACAATCAAAATGAAATTTAGCTCTGAATTTTATACTTTTAATCACTGTGTGCTGTATGAGTGAGTTTACTCATTTGGAATAAATAAGCAAATTTTGGTATATTTACCATTGTCAGCCTTCTATTACCTTCTCTCTGTTCTTCAAGAATTGTGACGAGTCGAGAGAAGGTTGTGACTCAAAGGCAGGATGAAAGCAACTGAGTCCACTTTATTACAGAACACTCGTTTATATATACATAAACCCCAGGCGAAAAGGGCATACAAAACATAACAGGCAATTACATGTTCAACCGAAAAGCTCACCGGTTAACAGTTAACGGTGAGAAAAACAGAAATGTTATTTCAGGTTCTTATCAGTGCGACGGGAGAGTGAAGATGCAAGCATAATACATACAAAAAATGAAATGTCGTTACTATGTACGATCGTATGACACACGGTTGGTACAATAAAAACAAAACCTTAAAAAATTGTAAGACATAAAATTAAGCTGTAATTTCCCAATATTTAGAAACAATTATATTTCAACTATCCACTCTCTCTCTCTCTCTCTCTCTCTCTATCTCTCTCTCTCTCTCTCTCTCTCTCTCATCATTAATACATCACTAGATACTTAAACACATAGCTTATAAATATGCCTGAATACTATTAAGGAGATGTTCTGGTAAAGGTCAAACAAATTTATATCAGTATTTGAAGGAGATATAGACTAACAAATGAGATGACTTGATACTTATGCCAATACTGCATATATCATAATTCAATATAAAGTCTGTATAGAAAAGCAAATTGTGTCGAAATTTAGTTACATACAGATAAATTTCCTGAAGTTATTTAGGTACTAAAACTGCACCTTCATACTTTAAACGCTATATCCCGGAAACAAGCTTTTTAGGCACTCCACACTTCACGCCCTACAATTTTCAGCAAATTTATTAGAAAAAAAAATTTCTAAGTCCTTATTCAAAGAATAAAACCCTTTGGTACCCCATTCTGAATATCCTCATTAGTATTTTAGTATTCTAAAACAAAAAGCCTCCTTTTATTCTTTTCTTCCTAAAGACATTATATTAAGAATAGAACACCAAAATAAGGTTCACTTATAAAAACTAATTTTTGCATAAAATGCTTTTGGAATTAAGAGAACTGGATGAATTATAATGGGATCTTATGGGATGGAATGTCCCCCTTAAGAATGCCACACGTGCGCGCAAACATACACTACTAATCTCACGTGGAGCAAACACATTCCATAGCAGAGTAATTCGTCCCATTTGTTGTTAGTCGGGGGTCCAGGGGCCTAATTTTTTGAAGGACCTGACCTGGACTCCTGTACTTTGCATATTTTTTTTTTATGTAATGTTGCCTATAGATCATGAATCAAGAAGCCTGCAAAACCATAAAAAGTGTACTTTAATTATGTATCTTATTATAAAACCTGAAAAATTTAGGAATATAGAAAATTGTTTCTAAAACAATTAATTTTAAACATATTTGCACAAATGTGCTATTATTATGTCGGACATAATGAGACTAACGATATAAAAGAATTTAAAGATCCATACTAAATATATTTGGATATTGAAAGTTTTAAAATCTTTGAAAAAATTTGAAAAAATTGATTTATTTTTAACTACACCAAAATTACATGATTATTTGGTCAATGTAGCGTATTATTTCTCAACTTTGATCCTAAATTGATCCTGTATTATCAATTACTGTAACAAAATAACAAATGAAATAAAATGATTGGCATGTTAGCAAAATAATAAGAAATATTTAATAAATACCTTATGGAGTTTTTTTTTTTTTTATATAGCGAAACCAGAACTACTAAAGTCAAAAAGATAAGATAATTAACATCAAATATATAGTACACTGGCAGGTTACAGAATTGTTTTTGAGGGTTTTTCAGTTCAAATATGTATAGTAAAATGAGGTCATTTACTCAAAGTGTAACCACTCGCACTTACATCATAATTATACAAAACACCTAACACGCCGAGTGTGCAAAACGTATATTGCAACGGTTCATTATTTCTTTTATTGGAGAAATGGATATGAAAAATTGTGACAAAATGCACTCATATTCGATTGACATTATCTAGTCTTTCTCTTAAAACTAGGCTTTATTCATAATCACTATCATCAGGAACTTGACTGCATTGTCTTGGATCAGCAGCACATTGACAGCCAGTGACACACTTCATCTTTGCTCTAGCACAAATACAGCCCCGTTGACAGTAATTTTTGTGGTACCCACACTACTTAGCTGGTTTTGTTGTGCTTGGTTATGAGCCGTTGTCCATCATGACCGGTGCTAGCGTCTAATCAAGACGCTTTTGGTCATGGTTTAAGAGATCTGGTATGTCAGGATCTGATTCATGAGCTCTTCTACTCATAGCCATTTGATGAAGAGATCGGGAAATAAAATGCATTTTCAGTGGGGGCCTGACTTCTTAGATCTTTAATAGCTGCAAACACATGTGGGCTTAATGCATTCCGGTCACCTTTGGTGTTATGAGAGGTGTGCAATCGAATGAAGTAGAACCTATCAGCATCAAGGGCATTACAGTTAATGGTGGGGGCACTTCTAGAAACACCATACTCTGCAAAGGGTTTCAGTTGCTCTTTGCAGTAAAGGACAGTTTCAAATGTTTTCTATTCTCGACGATAAGGATAGCTCAGTGTGTCACATCCAGTACGAATACAGACGCTTAGTAAGACTGATGTTATCAACGATGCATCCTTGTTGGTTTTGATAGCAAGGTTTTGTGCTAATGCATGGCAAAGTGGGTATTTTTGTGCTTTCTGTATCCAAAGCTCTTGAAGTTCGACAATGTGCGCAATTTGGTAGAGTGCCATGAGTATGATGCCCATGTCGGCTATTTGAATCACAGCTCTCTGATATCAATGATTTTGAATGGCATTCTGTAGATGAAAAGTGACCCTTGTATCTGCTTCCTCGTGGATCGCACAATACAGGTCTGGGATGTCAATAACTGGAGTGGATGACAATAATGTAGACTTTCAAGATTCTTTCACCATCCCACCCACGATCAGTCTAAATCCTTGAGGGAGTGAGTGAGCATTTTTTATCTTGGATAATGCAATGAAATTCTGGAGGGATGCCTTGTTTGAATTATTTACGATAAAACTTTTCCATTGTGGAATGAGCAATCTGTCCTGAATGCTATAAGTTTTACTTAGACCTGCTGACTTACTACGTTTTGTACGTTCTTCGAGTTTGAGCGATTTGAAGGGATTAATGTCATACCGGTCACCAATAACATTAATGCTGTAACAATTCGTGGGTCTTATTGAAAAGATGATTGCAAAATATCTTTCTGGCAATTCCTGGAATGTGGTGCAATCAAGATCACAATGCTGTTGATGAATGCCATCATGTCATTAATAAAGTGTGAGGAGGTATCTCAGAAGGAAAACTGATCTGTCTATCCAGAACACACCAAGTTCCTTTTGGAGACCAACTACAAATCAGTCTTATTTCCCTTGTGTATAGCATAACCTTGTGGCAAGGTAGCCTCTAGTTCAAAGAGAGATGAAAGATAAGGAGTTCAGTAATGGCTGGAAGTTTTCAGTTACTGGCTATTGTCCACATAAGGAAGTAAAAGTGCTGGATGACACTACTTTCACCCTTACAAATTTGATTTGATTTTTGAGCAACTGATGAAGCTTTTCCCACTCTTTTCCACAAATGTTGTTAGCTTCACAACAACCATATTGCTATCATCTTCCTGTGGGTGTGATAAAGCTGACAATATAATCTGCTTGGCATTTGGAAGATCCTTTGCCTTTGATTTCTTGCCATTTGCAATACTGACAAGACCATATTTGTCAGGTTTGAAAGGGTTGCTCATCTTGGTGTCAATTACTTTTATGATTTCTTTGATGTTGGTAAAATCTTTGGAGTTTGTTTCCTTGTATTTGTTTGTGGTGTAGGCATTTATGTGAACTATGATTTTCACCTGCTCAGAAATGGTTGTCATCACTGGAAGACTTTCAAGTACTTTTCGATGGTGCGATACTTTTAAGTGATACCATGAAAGAGCTGGTTCTTGGCTTCACAGTTGTATGTCTGCTCCAGAGCCATATCTGGCCAAACACCATTAAAGGTTCCAAGAGGCAGAAGTACAGTAAATTTTCCTGCTTTGAATCCTACGTCAGTGTACGGTGCAGTTTCTGGAAGGTTTTTCATGGCGTCCAAGTAGTGGGACAAACATGAGACATACTTGTAATGTCCTGCAGAAACTAGAAATGGAAGCATGTTTTGTTTCAATAAAATATGCTTCCCACATTCCTGCAGGCTTGGCATGTATATATCACTTCAAAATTTGCTACATGTCTATGTACATCAAACAAGGCCTAGTAGTTGGTGAGCAAAATCTTAACTCGAATTTCAAATTGCAACATTTCTATGCTTTGTGCTCTAGCTGCTTTCCAATCAGATGTTGCAATGACCATAGGATAGGTAAATCAGCACAGCGCTTATGGACAAGGGCAGTAAATTCCAGATCACTTGTGACTTGGTCAGTTTCACTGATCAGCCATTGTTCGAACGCGTACTAGTGTAACTCAAACATGGCTGCCAGTACCAGACAAGTGTACTCTCAGCATCCTATTGTAGTCCTTTTCTGTCATATATGTGTTTGCTGTTGTGTTGGCCAAAAGAAACCTGACTCGACCAGGATATTTCATGATGTGACCAATTGAACCCATGAAATTGGTGACAATGTGGAATCCTCCCATACGTAGCACAAAAATTCAAATTTTTTTTAGTTCATCTTTTGTAGCCCAAGGGCAATCTCGTAGATTGCTTAATCACGTTATAAAAATGTTGTTGTCCTAGTTTTTGACACTTTTATTCAGTAACCAATTAACGCCTCAACTACATCTGGATTGTTGGGTGATTCTAGAAAAAAAAAAAATGGTTCATACACGATTACTGTTGAATGATTTTTTGAGATTCGTCCTTATTCAAGAGTTGGTGAAAACGAGTTCCACGTCAAATGTTTCCTTACATTTTGCTGTCTGTCATCATTAGTTGATTCCATTCATATCAAATAGCACAGTATATTGGATTGGAAGTCCACTGGCTATGTCTATTTACTTATGAACTGAGGGAACAAATAGTGTTGCCATCTGCATTATAAAATGCCCGAGAAATTTTACATTTTTATTGAACTTATGTTATTTTTATTTATATCTAAGTTCTTTTTAGATTGTATTTAACTTGTTTTATATTGAATCCTATGTTCATTGACCGATATATATATATATATATATATATATATATATATATATATATATACATATATATGTATATATATGCATATATATACATATACAAGTATATAGAGTATATACATATATATACATACATATAAATATATATATATATATATATATATATATATATATATATATGTGTGTGTGTATATATATACATATATATATATATATATATATATATATATATATATATATATATATATGTATATATGTATGCTGTATAAAAGTATGTGTATATATACCGTGGATATACATATATATATATATATATATATATATATATTATATATATATATATATATATATATATATATATATATATATTATGCATATACATTTTCCATGTTATTTTGTAATATTGTCTGAAGGCCAAAATTAAACTGAAAATGTAACCATAAAAGTATTACTGGTAAAACCAGTCTAAGCAGTAAAAATGAAAAAACCATTACAATGTACGAGAACATTTGTAACCCGAAAATCCCCCCCCCCCCAAAAAAAAAAAGAGTTGAGGAAATATTCCTTCTTCATCCTTGAGTCATGGAAATGTCTTCTGCATATGACTAAAACGTACCTTAAATGATGAAAAACTTGTGATACTTTTCTTTCGGTTCATAAGATCATAAGGCTTTACCTTTTGTTGTCACTTGAAACTGTCTCTTTCTTTTTAACCATAAACGATGTTATGATTAATATTGTCAAACGCACACATACACGCAAAAAAATCTCCCTCTCTTTCTCTTTCTATATATATATATATATATATATATATATATATATATACATATATATATATTATATATATATATATATATATGTATGTATATATATATATATATATATATATATATATATATATATATATAGTCTAT
>NC_090760.1:22984285-23054285 GCF_036898095.1 Palaemon carinicauda
ATATATATATATATATATACTCTTACGAAGCTTTTGTCATTCCTTTAATTGTATTTTCATTCAGTTCTGTATATGTAAAATTACGTTATTTTAAAGAATTACATTTTTATTTCACGTACTTTTGTTACGAAGTTTTATGTAATATTGATAAAAGGTATGCTGTATGACACATGCTGGCGATTGCATCATGTTTCCACGTGGTTGGAAGATGCATGAAGATTGTAGACTAAAGTGCAATCTTTTATTTTTTAATGTTACGAGAGGGGGTGAGGAGAGTTAGCTAAGAGAGTTGCCTTGCAAGCGACAATAGTACCCTACTTCCCTAATGCCAAGATGGCAACCTTAACGCCGCTAGACAATGCCCCCATGCTTTCAGACGGTCAAACCGGAAGATTCTGGAATAAATTAATACGATATACAAAGAGCCTAGCAATGCATAGGAGCCAGAAGAGATTCAGCCTAACATCCCACATGATTTGTGCTTCTGTCAGCCTCTACCCAGGCACTACATGCTTAGTGTCTCCTCTCAAACGTGCATAGTGTATCCTCTCAAACGTGAATAGCGATTTCTCTCCAACATATATCGTTTATAGTGTTGTTCAAACATTGGTGATATTATTGTGTGTCTAAGTTAAAAATGTAGTGTATTACTGTAAGTACATTTTATAGTATAAATTTTTGCAACTGGCCCTCTGATAATAGGGTTAACAGTGAAGTGTATGTATTTTTGCTTAACCTTTTGGTAATCTTGTGTGAGCCAAAGGACATAAGAGTATCAGTTAAGCATATATAAGTGTAATTCTGATTTATTTTCTATAAGTGTAAAATTTATCACTTTTTCATTAATTGTCAAAATTAAATATTTTTCATAAATTAATTTCTAGCGAAACAAGTGATAGTATAATTTTTTCGAAGTATCATTTTTGTCTTAGTCTAAGGTCTAGTTCAGATTTAATATTTCGAGTGATTTATATTTGGTGTTAATATTTTTTTTAATTTTTTTTTCTATAGATTATATTCATTTTTGTAAAGCGTGTATTATTTCGATCACCAGTAATTATTTTAGAGCTTTGCTCTCATCCCCTGATTAAGAACCGAAGTAAGAGGTTGATTGAAGAGTAGTTCCTGTTAAAAGTAAAGTAATCATCCAGCTTTGTTTTGAGTGTAAGGTAAGGAGACCTTTTAGATATTCAGTGTTCATATATATTATCGTCTGGGAGTTGCGTATTATTCTTAGGGCTCGGAAGTTTTCTCTTGTGCGTCAAATTACGTAAAATAAAGCAGGTGAGTTTTGGAGTTCTGGAATTTACGTAATTCACTCGGGTAATAATACATATACATAAAAGGCAATGTCTGTGTATGTGTCTGTACGCGTGTGTTTGCTATAGAAAACTAAAAATTTATTCCTATGTAATATTTTCAGAGGAAGATAAGGCAAGTGGTCCCAAATCTCTAAGTGCCTCCCTAAGGAAGCTGTGGGGGCAGAAGCCACCACACTCTTTTTTAAATCGGTCTGGCTGGCACCTTACATTTTTCAACTTTTAAAAGAAAAATGTACAAAAATCTTATTACTATTATCCTTATTACTAGCTAACCTACAACCCTAGTTGGGAAAGCAAGATACTATAAGCCCAAGGGCTCCAAAAGGGAAAAATAGCCCAGTGAGGAAAGGAAATAAGGAAATAAATAAACGATATAAGAAGTAATGAACAATTAAAATTAAATATTTTAAAAACATTAACAACATTAAAACAGATACTTCACACATAAACTATAAAAGGACTTATGTCAGCCCGTTCAACAAAAAAACATTTGCTGCGAGTTTGAACTTTTGAAGCTCTAATGGATATTGCAGAGTCTCACAGCCGGAATAAAACTTCTAGAATACAGTGTAGTATTGAGCTTCAACATGGAGAAGTCCTCACTATAAGAATTAACTGCATGCTTAGTATTACGAACAGGATGGAACTGTCTGGAAAGATCTAAATGTATAAGATGGTCAAAATTATAAAAAAAAAAAATCTTATGCAACATGCATAAAGAGCTTTTTGAACAACGGTGCAGAGATTAATATCTAGATCAGGAATAAGAAATTTAATAGATTGTAAGTTCCTGTCCAACAAATTGAGATGAGAATCAGCAGCTGAAGACCAGACAGGAGAACAATATTTGAGACAAGGTAAAATTAAAGAATTAAAACACTTCAGAATAGATTGATCACCGAAAATCTTAAAAGACTTTCTTAATAAGCCAATTTTTTTGTGCAATTGATGAAGACAGACCTAATGTGTTTCTCAAAAGTAAATTTGCCGTTGAGAATCGCACCTAAAATTTTAAAAGAATCATACAAAGTTAAATAAACATTATCAATGCTGAGATCCGGGTGTTAAGTAGCCGCTGTCCTTGACCAACTTATAATCATACTTTGAGTTTTGTTAGGATTCAACTTCATAACCCATAATTTGTACCAAGCACTAATTTTTAGCTAGATCTCTATTAAGGGATTCAGCAATCCCAGATCTACATTCAGGAGATGGAATTGATACAAAGAGAGAAGCATCATTTGCATATGCAACAAGCTTGTTTTCTAGGCCAAACCACATGTCAAGTGTATATAGAATAAAAAGTAATGGACCAAGAACGCTACCCCGAGGAACACCAGATATCTCATTTCTATACTCACTATGATGCCCATCAACAACTCTTTGCAATCTATTACTTAAAAATTCAATATTGATGCTAAGAAACGACCCACCCACTCCCAACTTTTTGAGTTTGAAAACAAGGGCCTCAGGATTAACACAGTCAAAGGCAGCACTAAAATCAAGGCCAATCATACGAACTTCCAACTTCCTGACCACAATCAAAAGATTTCTGTACAGCATTGGAGAGTGTAAGAAGGGCATCACATGCTCCGAGGCCTTTCCGAAAACCAAATTGCAAACTAGCGAACAAATTATTACCTTCAGCAAACCTATCAAGATGTTTTGTCAAAAGACGTTCAAATACTTTAAATAACACAGGAGTTATGGAAACTGGGCAGTAATCAGTTGGACAGAATATTTAATGATTGAGTCTTATTTTTTTATCGAGGAATCCAACGTCGGTATTTTTATTTTTATCAAGATCCACCTTGGGGGGTCTACATGCTCCATAATTACATACCCCTTAAAACTGCATTCAATGATAATGAACCAATTGCAATGAATTTCGACATAGAGATTGGAGGAACATAGAAGATTATTTTGGGCTATATTAATTTGGAAATTTGTCCTAAAAAACGGGGTCTTTTGGGGTTAGACCCGTCTCCTCCACACGCACAGTCTACCCTGATTTTCTTTTCCATAAAATAAAATGTATAAAAACTTTAGAATTATTTAATGGTTGAGTCTTATGTAATTTTATATTTTTTCCAGTTTTCTAAAAAAGCATGCCACCCAAAAAGAGGTTCTCATTCTGTAAATCCGATCAAACAAATTTGGTGAAAAGAAAATGACAGCAAGAAACAGAAGAGCAGAGGAATTTATGGAGGGAAACAAATGCAAGAAGGATGGCAGCTAAACGTGAGACACAGGATGAAGAACAAAGAAAAACTCATGCAAGAAGAATTGCAGCTTGCCATAAAGAAGAAAATGAAGAGCAGAGGAATTTAAGAAGGAACACTAATGCAAGCAGAATGGCAGCTAGACATGAGGCAGAAGACGAAGAGCAGATGAATTTAAGAAGGAACAGTAATGCAAACAGAATGGCAGCAAGACGTGAGGCAGATGACAAAGAGCAGATGAATTTAAGAAGGAACAGTAATGCAAACAGAATGGCAGCAAGACGTGAGGCAGATGACAAAGAGCAGATGAATTTAAGAAGGAAAATTAATGTAAGCAGAATGGCAGCTAGATGTGACGCAGAAGACAAAGAGCATATGAATTTAAGAAGGAACACTAATGCAAGCAGAATAGCACCTAGACGTGACGCAGAAGACGAAGAGCAGATGAATTTAAGAAGGAATACTAATGCAAGCAGAATGGCAGCTAGACGTGAGGCAGAAGACAAAGAGCAGATGAATTTAAGAAGGAACACTAATGTGAGCAGAATGGCAGCTAGACGTGAGGCAGAAGACAAAGAGCAGATGAATTTAAGAAGGAACACTAATGCGAGCAGAATGGCAGCTGGACGTGAGGCAGTAAACGAAGAACAGATGAATTTAAGAAGAAACACTAGCAAGCAGAATGGCAGCTAGACGTGAGGCAGAAGACGAAGAGCAGATGAAATTAAGAAGGAAAACTAATGCAAGCAGAACGGCAACTAGACGTAAAGCCGAAGGTAAAGAGCAGAGGGATTTAAGAGGGAACACTGATGCAAGCAGAAGGGCAGCTAGACGTGAAGCAGAAAACGAAGAGAAGATGAATTCAAGAAGGAATATTATAAAGTCAGACATGCAGAAGCAAGAGCAAGTCCTTTTAATGAGGTATAATGGCGTCATGGTGCCTTCACTTATAATCCAAGATACCCTTATGAAAGAGAAGTCATAGTACAAATTGGCTTAATGTCACAACAATGTAATCACTGTGAAACTCAGGAATGGAAGAATGAATCTCCAGGATTGTGTTGTAGTCGAGGGAAAATTAGACTACCTTTGCTAGTTGAACCTTCTGAATATCTAAAAATAAAGAAAAAAAAAACTTCTCGATAGAACATCCCACCATTCAATACATTTTCTTGAAAAAATACAGCTATACAATAATGCTTTCCAGATGATTTCATTTGAAGCAAAATTTGTGAATGAGCAGGGATTTATGCCCACATTTAAAATCCAAGGGCAACTATATCATCGACTCTGTAGCATTTTGCCACTGCATGATGATAACCATAAATTTTTGCAAGTTTACTTCATTAGCAATATGAGAAAACAAGCTGAAATGAGGTGTAACTATAACCAAGGGATTAACTTTGATAATATACAACATCTTCAACAAAGGCTTCACATCACCAATAATTATGTTAGAAATTTTATATGTGCCCTTGAAAATATTCACATCACAAATTATCAGTTTGTGATCAATGCTGATAAAAGGCCCCCAAATGAGCATGCACGTTACTTTAGTGCACCAGAGATTAATGAGGTTGCTATGATTTTGGCGGGTGACCAATGTGAAAAACGGGACTTAATTATAAAGTGTAGAGACACTATTATTCAACGTGTGAGTGATACACATCGCTCTCATGATGCTCTGCAATATCCAATGTTCCTTCCATATGGCCAAGATGGTTATCATTTTGGTATTCCTCTTGCAGGAGAAAAATCGAGAAAAACTTTGTCATGTATGGATTTTTATGCATATTATCTGATGTTTCAGCCAAACAATTTCAATCTTTTGAATTAAAGTCGAAATTTATTTCAACAATTTGTTGTTATGTGGGTCTAAACTAAGTCAGAGAGACTACACTATATAAGAACATACCAAAAGGATCTTCAGGTTGATTCTTACATTCATTTACGGGATATCATAGAGAATGATGGCAATCACCATAACAGGAAAGTTGTGCATTCTTCCATCCAGCTTCACAGGAGGACCACGCTACATGCATGAGAGGACACAGGATGCCATGACTTATGTACGTAAATATGACAGACCAGATTTATTCATAACTTTTGCATGTAATCCAAAATGACCTGAATCAAAAGGAGCTTCTACTTGATCAAAAGCCACATCATAGTCATGATCTCTTAGCCAGGGTTTTCCGGGTGAAACTAATTAGATTAATGCATCTGATAACAAAGTCACAAATATTTGGGGAAGTTCGTTGTTCAATGTACACTGTGGAATGGCAGAAGAGAGGGTTACCTCTTGCCATTCTTTTAATTTGGTTGGTGAAAAAAAATTAATTCAAATCAAGTTGATTCTAATTATTTCAGCCGAAATTCCTGATCATCCACTCTACGAAATTGTGAAAACTCATATGGTTCACGGACCATGTGGTTCTCAAAACCTTCTTTCACCATGCATGAGGGAAGCTAAGTGCACAAAGAAACTATCCAAAACAATTTATTCTCCATACTCAATTTGGCAAAGATGGATATCCCTCATACACAAGGAGGAAACCAGGAGATGGAGGGAAGAAAGCCAAAGTTGGAGTTCATGAGGTTGACAATCATTGGATAGTTCCTTACTTTTAATGCTCATATTAATGTAGAGTTTTGTAACTCGGTGAAGATCATCAAATATGTCTGCAAATATATAAATAAAGACACTGATGCTGCTTCTTTTGCTATTCAAAATACCACTAAAGATGAAGTTACACAATACCAAATAGGAAGATATATCATTTATAAAAGAGTTTATACTCTCAATGGAAAATGATTTTCTGATTATCATTAAATAATTGGACTTCTTATGTTTCAATTTCCTTAACTTTTATAGTTTTGAAACTTTCCATATCAGTTTTAGGCATTAAATAATTACAGAAATAATTCATTAGCACCTTTTGTTAATTATGTGTTATCTTCAGCTGTGTATTTGGCTTCATTAACTTTTACCAGTTTTTAAAGCTAAATTAAGAGTCAATGTGAAAACTCTAATCTTTGACTTAGGTGAATTGGCAATTTATGCCTGACACTGATAATTTTTAGCAAATATCAACTGACGGATTAAAGTTATAAAAGCACAATTTTCTGATAAAAAAACCTCCACAATCTTCAGCAATTTCTTTAAAGAAGCATATATATATATATATATATATATATATATATATATATATATATATATATATACATATATTATATAGATAGATAGATACAGTATGTATATATATATATATATATATATGTATATATATATATATATACATATATATATACATATATATATATATATATATATATATATATATATATATTTATATATACATATATTATATAGATAGATAGATACAGTATATATATATATATATATATATATATATATATATACATATATTATATAGATAGATAGATACAGTATGTATATATATATATATATATATATATATATATATATATATATGTATATATATACATATATATATACATATATATATATATATATATATATATATTTATATATACATATATGATATAGATAGATAGATACAGTATATATATATATATATATATATATACATATATATATATACATATATTATATAGATAGATAGATACAGTATGTATATATATATATATATATATATATATATATATATATATATAATATATATATATATATATATATATATATATGTATATATATATGTATATAGATAGATAGATAGATACGCACACACACATGCACGCTTGGACCTTTACAACTACAGAGATTATCCATGTCGCTTTCTGCTTGAAGGAAGCGTAGAATTAGACTCTCGCAGGTTGATCAAAGTTGGGCCCTGAAGGGCAATTCCTACAGTTTCAGCTACTATGTGCCTGCTGTAGTTCTCCTCCTTGGGAACAGTCTAGGTTCCATCAATCAATTCTATCAGGGAGGGTTTCCGGTCGCGGACATCAATATAGTGTTGGTTTCTTGCTCCTTAATTTCTGTGAGCCAGCATACGCCTTCGCCATGTTGTGGTGTATCCAATGTCTTTACTGGTATCTCAGGGTATGAAAACTTATAGACTACGTTGGTGCATGCTTCCTTGGGTCATTTTGCGGCGGTGCTGTTCTTCATCGCAAGTCTTGTAGTTAGGTTGGACTTGCTATATATCTTAAGTTTTACCTTCTGGTAAGAGGTTTTTGGGGCAACACCTCAACTGAAGATTTCTCGCAATTTCCGTGTTTCACCTTTGTAGGGCGAACCAAAAATAAGACGGTGGTAGATGATAAGGTTCCTTTTATTCTTCGTTAGCTTTTGTCGTCGTGGATTATTGAATTTCATTGAATTTCTTCTATTATGATGTCTGGATATCTGTTATTGGTTATTAGTTATCGAATTCGGTTTAGTTCAGCGTCCACGTCTTTCCAAGTTTTGCTGTGCGTCAATGCTCTTTTGACATAAGCACTTACTACTGATTTTTTGTATGCTTCAGGGCACTTGCTTCTGTCGTTTAAGAAGCATATTTCTGAAGAATCGAGGTTTTGCACTTAGAATCGAAATAAAAGTATTTTCAAAATTATAGTCAGTAGGTGAAATTGTAACACTGGGCTGTTTATTATTATTTCATCACTATCATTCCTGTTTCTTTTTTCTTTTCTGTTTCAAATAAGCCAGAAATAGGGTACCTATTAATATCAAATTTGTTATATCCAGAGAACATAAACCAAAATTTCCGATCGACCAAGGATTCGAGCCTTAAGGTGCATACACACTGCGCTGATGTTTCGTGTTAACACGCCATATGACGTGTTAACACGGGTTAGCAAAAAATCTGGAACAGGCGTTCTCATAATGCAGTTCACACTGGTCTGATATGTCACGTAACACGTCAGCTGACGTGTTACGCGACATAACATGCATCAACACACATCAGATCAAATTCAAAACTCCAAGATATTCGTCAGAAGGAAATCTGCGTCAGATAGGTGTAGGCGCATATTATTGTATAGTGTTTTGATATTATTCAATAGTGTTTTGAAGTTATTCTATAGTGTTTCGATATTATTCTATAGTGTTTCGATATTATTCTATGTTTTGAAATAATTCTATAGTGTTTCTATATTATTCTATGTTTTGAAATTTTGAAACTGCTCCTCTTCTTCATCGAGTTCATTTACCATATTTTCATTCATTTTCAATTTTTACAACACAAAATTGGAAGATAATAAAGAAAGAACGTGCTCACTCCACAAAAAATCAAATCTTTCTGACGTAACACGCATCAGATAAATAAAAACGTCGTTGTGTTATATGATGCAATCTGTTCCTGTGTGTTGACATGTCATATGGCGTGTTAACACGAAACATCAGCGCAGTGTGTATGCACCTTTAGCAGAGTCAAAAGCGAGGTCACAGTCGACTACTATAAGAATCCTTATCCTAAAATCAGTTTACCCCTCTGGTCTATAGTCCCGAGGAACAGAGAATTCCATATCAAGAGGTATTGTTGGCTTATTTGATAAAAAGAAAATCACAACTGTTAATGATAGAATTAACACACACACGCACACACACACGCACACACACATACATATATATATATATATATATATATATATATATATATATGAATTATCACACACACGCACATATATATATATATATATATATATATATATATATATATGTATATATATATTATGTGTATATAATATATATATATATATACATATACTTTTTATATATATATACATATATATATATATATATATATATATATATATATTATATATGTATATATTACATTATATCTATCTATATATATATAATATATACATATATATTTGTTTGTGTGTATTGGTGCAATATATCTAAACCTACCTTTCCCCCATAAGAAGAGGTTATTGAATAAATTGTCAGGATTCTGTTTGTGGGCAAGTATATTTAGAAGAAGGTGCCAACTCGATGACCTTTGAAAGTGAACAAGCTACTACATACATTGATTTGTGCTCAAGTCAACACAGGTACAATGGGATTCAACAGAGCTTTCTGAGAACATCCATGTTATTTCAGGTATTCGCCTGGACTTCTTATTGGTGAGGCGAGTGTCCAAGGTGCTTCATAACAAGTACCTTTACGTAATATACATACACATATACATACGCACATATGTATACATATATATATAAATCTTTAAGCGAGCGGGGAGGAGGTTAAAACAGCACTTCAGAAGAAAAAAAAATTGAATTTACAATTGAAACCTTATTAACTACATCTTATGATAATTTTACATAAAACAAAAATGCAGTAACAAGGCTGACGTAAACAAAAGCAAAATTTACGTTAATACATAATAATATATATATATATATATATATATATATATATATATATATATATATATATATATATATATATAAATAAATAAATAAATAAATGTACCTGTATGTGTATATATATATATATGTATATATATATATATATATATATATATATATATATATATGTATATATATATATATATATATATATATACATATATATATATATATATATATATATATGTGTGTGTGTGTGTGTGTATATATATATATCGATATTATTATCTATATACCAGTATACGCAAAAAACACATACATACATCTATATTAATAAATAAATAGATAAATATATATATATAATATAAATATATATATATATATATATATATATATATATACATGTATATATACATATATTTATATATATGTATATATATACATTATATATAATTTGAATGCATATGTTTCCGTAACTATAATAAATTGTCATTGCTTAATGCAGTACAGCTGATATGAAACGCTCCTATAAGACGATAACTTGAATTCCAGTTTATCATTCCTTATATTTAGAAGACTTCGGTTTATAGCAGCGATGGATACGCAATATCCAGGAAGGGTAAGTTAATCTGTTTCAGGATTATGAGAGTATCAAATAACCTTGAAAAGTAACATTCACCACACTTCTGATAACTTATAGCTCTGCTAAAATGCCACACCTGTTTGAGACATAAGATTCTTACACTTGACTGTCAGGTAGGCCATCTCCCCTATATAATAAAGAGCTGCGTGTCTTCACACACACACAAATACAGACACACACACACACACACATATATATATATATATATATATATATATATATATATATATGTGTGTATATAATCTTTCCTGTCACGCTCAGCGGCACTGCCAGAGGTATGACTACTTGGTCTCTCCCTGTTCCTCAGGTAAGGTTAAGGGAATAGTCATAGCCTGGTAAGAATGGAGTACACTCGGAGTACACTCGGAAACCACAATCTACGACAAATTACCGAAATTGCTGGATTGTAGTTAGGAAAGGGGGGTGGGGTGGGAAGGATTCTGTGTGTGTGCGTGCGTGTGTGTGAATCTCTATCTAAATATCTAGACGCCATGATGAATGACTTCCTAAAATAGAGCCTTTCTTCTCATTTCTATTTGCTGACGGGGCTACGGCCACGCCCTCTGCAAAGAATCGTCCCAGAGTAAAATCTGGGCACAACACCCTTCCAAGTCCTCCAGTCTAAGTGCTTACGAGAGAACGGCGTTCCCTTTTCAGGCGCTAAACAGAATTTAGGACTTCAAGCTGGAAAGGGTTTTGCCTCTTGAATTCCGTCTGTAAAGAATACGTGAGCATTGTCACTTACAGCAGCACTTCCCAAAGCTTTAAAGGGGACGTTGGAATACTCAGTGATGTTATCCCAGTTTTGGACGCCTCGTGCATTCAACTCTCACAAAGTATTTTCCATAATGAGAGAATTGCCCCAGAGTTTACTGATCCCGCTACAGGCATTTTAAGTAGCTTTTGGATGGCATATATGAAGCCTTAGTAAATTCCTACCAAATACTGAAACTGCAAGGCTTCTCCTATACTGTATATTCTACTATAATTTTCTCTTCTCATATATAATGCATTAAGGATTATTTATACCATCGCCATATTATTATCATTATCATTATTATTATTAAATGCTAAGCTTCAACCCTAGTTGGAAAAGAAGGATGCTATAAGCCCAGGGGCCCCAACAAGGAAAATAGCCCAGTGAGGAAAGGAAACAAGGAAACATAAAATATTAGGCAAAATGGTTGACACATTTCCGTCGGTAACATATGAAAGGCTTTGACAATTTTGAATCCAAATTAGCTCGGTAATTTACTTCCTTTCACCTCTGAACTTCAATATACTGTGGCAAGGCTTTCTATCTGTAAAGAATTCTAAGGAATAATTTTGTGCTTGAAACGTCAAAGTCACTCTAAAAACGTATTTTGATACCATATAAATGTTCATGATTTCAGATGATTTCCCTGAGCTGCATATTGAGGCAATATATATATATATATATATATATATATATATATATATATATACATATATATATATATATATATATATATACACACACATATATATATATATATACATATATATATATATATATATATATATATATATATATATATATATATATATATATATATAAATTCACCATGAATTCGTGAACACTATTTTACAATCTCACTACAATTTGTCTTATCCCTCGTAACTGATCATCATCATCACCTCCTCCTATCTTAGCTAGTAATAATAATAATAATAATAATAATAATAATAATAATAATAATAATAAAAGGACTTACCCAAAGAGTTCTCAGTCCCAACTGAAAGTTCTACTGCTTCAAATATCTGTTTGTCCTCATTATTATTATTATTATTATTATTATTATTATTATTACTATTATTATTATTATTATTATCATTATTATTATTATTATTACAAGCTAAGCTACAACCATAGTTGGAAAAACAGGAAGCTATAAGCCCAAGGGCTCCAACAGGGAAAAATAGCCGAGTCAGGAAAAGAAATAAGGAAATAAATAAACTATATATGAAGTAATAAACAATTAAAATAGATTATTTAAAAAAATCAGTAACATCAAAACAGAAATTTCATATATAAACTATAAAAAAGACTTATGTCAACCTGTTCAACATAAAAATATTTGCTGCACGTTTGAACTTTTGAAGTTTATCAGTGATTTAAGGCCCAAGAGTTTACTGATCCCCCCTACAGGCATTTGAAGTAGCTTTCGTATGGCATATATGAAGCCTTAGTAAATTCCTACCAAATACTGAAACTGCAAGGCTTCTCTTATATTCTACTATAAATTTCTCTTCTCATATATAATGCAATAAGGATTATTTATACCTTCGCTATATGGCAACAACTAACCTTAATTGTGGCCTGTTCTATTTGAAGTTGGTAATGCCATTAAAATCTATTAGTACAAACGTTAATTGAATTACTAACTATTGTCAATTTTTTTAGTGAGGCAGATTTGCACCGACTCGCAGCGGTGCCCTTTTAGCTCAGAAAAGTTTCCTGATAGCTGATTGGTTAGAATTATCTTGTTCAACCAATCAGCGATCAAGAAACTTTTCCGAGCTAAAAGAGCACCGCTGCGAGTCAGTGCAAATCTGCCTCACTAAAAAGAATTGACTATAGTGCGCATTTCTAGTCCAGACCAGGAGGAGAGGATAAAGGAAATAAGTGCGAGAAATGGAGAAATAAAGCAATGAAAATTGCAAGGTCTAAAAAAATAGTACCAAAAAGTTAATACCAAAGATTGGGGGTCGAAAGAAGAGAATAATCACCGAACTGTGTAAACTTACAGTATGTATATTTCCAAAGAGCAAATGTGAGAAAAGGTGGTTAGACGGGTATTGCCAGGTCGGTTGATTGAAGAAGCGATTCTATTCAAGAACTTGGGGAATATGATCGGGGATCAGTCCTCATCGAAGGGTAATACCCAAGTTATAGACCTTGGTAATACCCAAGGCAGTCGTCAGTTTAAAAGAAATGACCATTGTTTGATTTCATAACAGAACAATCTAACTATCTATGATCATCCTGATCATATTAAAAGATAATTCTGAAGAGAATTAATGATCGATTCAATGAATCTCAGGTGACTACTGATTATTCTACATTCAATTCATGCGGATGTTACCAATGGTTAACATTAAAATAGTGAAAATATGTAACATCCAATAAGTATGTTCTTATAACGGGGTGTCTGTCAACCAACCAACCACACGTTGTCCTTCAGTTTGTAACCGCATAAAGGTAATACAATTGAAGGAGAGATTTGAACATAACTGGAAAAAAAAAAAGAAAAAAAAAAGTGTATATTCCATAATGCTCAGCAAGAAGACTGGAAGTAAGAAGGATCGAGCAATTGAAGGACCTAAATTTAATAACAGAAAGTAGGCAACTCTAGACATAATTCCTATCCAAAGCAGACATGAAGTTGAAGTGAAAATCATACGACGGATTTCAGTAATTCAAACTTGTTTCTTTTTCTTTGATCTCTTCTGATGTTTTTCTCTTTTTGCGTTTACTGATATTAGGATCAAATAGTAAATAGGAAACAAAAATAACAGGAAGTGAAATTGAGAAAAGTATATAACCGGAAAGTAAAATTATACTGAATGCTAGGGGAAACAACAAAAATACAATAACAATGCATCGATCAAAAAAAAAAAAAAAATGAATTGATGTATCATTGGTAGAGCTATAACATATGATCTTAATCTTATAAACAGTTAAAGGAAACACAAAACACTTATTTCAGTCCTATTGAAAAACATAATAAGAAATAAGATAAAGGGGCTTAAAAAGGAAGGAAACATAAATGGGTGTGTTTCAAAAGTGGAAAATGGAAGCAGAAGAGGATTTCCAAAGATGAGAATTTAATGAATGGTCTTCAGCTTTAAAATTCAAATTCATCAGTAAGAGTCCGTGTTAGTAAAAATCCATCTCAACAAATTGCAAGTCTATATTCTAAGATTTTCTGTAATACGCATAATTAGAAGTTTTACCAGTTAATTGACATCAACCATAAACAAAAACAATCGTAGCAACTTAACAAAAAAAAAAAAAAAAAAATGAAAAAAAAAAATAAAAATAAAAATGGATAGTCTGATCAGACTATACTGTCCAAAGATTCATTTGACCTCGATTCCCGATGAAACGAAAATGCCTTACTGTGAAAAACACAAAACAATGGGAGTAGTTCTAACTGCAGTACATCCCTTGGTTTCGCCATAATTAAGACACTAAGCCTTCCAACTAGCTCCATCAAATACATGCAAATCTCATACCACACCTGAATTAAACTAAGACAACGAAATGAAATTGCCATAACGACAGTTATGCACCTACCTTTCATCCTGCATTTTCTTTTATTTCAAATGACAAAAGGTAGTTTACATACTTTCTTGAAAGCCTTTTCCTTTCCTCCCTACGTTATTTTTTCCTGTTGGAGCCTTTGGGCTTATAGCACCCTGCTTTACCAAGTGGTTTATAGTTTATCAAGTAATAATAATAATAATAATAATAATAATAATAATAATAATAATAATAATAATAATTAATATATATTAATAATAATAATAATAATAATAATAATAATAATAAAAACAATAATAATAATAATAAATATAAAAGTAATAAAAATAATAAAAATAATAATAAAATAATAATAATAATAATAATAATAATAATAATAATAATAAAAACAATAATAATAATAAATATAAAAGTAATAAAAATAATAAAAATAATAATAAAATAATAATAATAATAATAATAATAATAATAATAATAATAATAATAATAATAATAATAATAATAATAATAATAATTTACGATTTGTTCTTGATGCTGACGTACAGGCTCTCGGTTTCCTACCGTCTTTGGGAGAACTGTGTCACACCTAACTATTTACGGAATCAGTTTATTACTTCAAGCCTAAAGACGCTTCATAGATCTTCAATTGGAACTCTTTTCTCTCTCGTTTTAACCAGAAACGATTAAAGAATGTTCGCTGAAGTTCCAAGAGGCAACGTGACACACTAGACTTATCTTTCCTTCATCTCTACACTGAAAATGTTTATTATTCCACTGTTCTCCTCAAATCTTCCTATGTTAAAAACGTCTGTTACCATGCTGGCTGATGTTCCCAACGCCAGGTCATTAAAAAAAAAAAAAAAAAAATCAGATAAATAGACCCAATGCCCAGAGCATTTCGTGTTCCTGGACCTTGCCTGCTTCCATTACAAAGCATAAGCCGTAAGTTTCAAACTCCATTATACTACAGTAAATAATGCATATGACAGAATGTTTCTTATGCTATTAAATCTCTCTATGACCTTATGTAGAATGAACACAATTACTCCTTTTAAAAAGATACAGTGTTATTAATCATATAATGATAACAAGTATAACAAACAGCAGACAAAGGACCAACTGTAATCTAAAGAATTGGAAAATCGCTTTCGCTAAAACTCCATTTCTACTAAATTGTTGACCACAAACCTTTCCGCTCGTGTGGGTATGAAGGACTTCATACTTAATACTGAGAGACAGTCGGCTCCAAACAGTCATATTGGAAAATATACGCCACATATTTTTTACTTCAGCTTTAGCAGGTATCACGGTTTTGGCAATTTCGTCTATTTCTAAATATACTTTTTGGTAAGTTTAATACCTTTTTTCAAACAAATCAATAATAATTAATCTGCTATCATAAGAAATGGACATTATTCAAATATAAAAGCTATTATACTGTTAGAAAAAACTAATTTTTATCGGAAAATCTCCGTAAAATATACTGTTCTAAAGCCGTATTTCAGTAATATCTTTTACGGGTTGGTGACCGTAATATCACTCTTTTACGTCAAAATACCCGTGTTAAAAAGGGTAAAAATCCTGGAATAAATGTTGCTAGACTTTTACCGTTTTTTTAATGTAAATTTTTAAGTGTGTACGTCATGAAATAATAGAAAATATTCTCTCAGAATATTTTGCAAAATTGAATAAAATGTTGTCATGAGGATTTTTGTTCCAGTTGTAATTACATTTAACGTCTTCGTTTCGTTGTTTAAAGTCATGGATCTATTATTTCTAATAAGAGGATACGATTAACTAGGATATACAGATCTTCTTAGAGTACACTGATAAGTATCTGCAACATTAACGAGTAACTAAACTGTACATCCGCACACCATTCAAACTCACATCCAGTACAAAACATCCGGTAAGAATAATTCACTTCATTTACTGTAGATAAAAGAACTGCAAATTTTGAGCACAGAGGAATCTCTACATGAATTTAAAAATGCTGGATTCTTGACAATTCCAATGAAGTAATGCGCTATTCAATAAGTATTTAGAACTGAGCGTAAGTGGCTGGAAAATCTAAAATAAAAGGCAGCAAGATACTTCCAAAAATACTCATCAACAATAAATTCACGACTAGAAAAAATCTTCAGGAGTTAAGTAAATTTCAAAATAAATCGGAATTATCTGTCTTTTCTTTTGCAATTATTATACAAAGTTTCCATTATAAAGTAGTCATGTCTTCGTTTCAAGATATGTTTTAAATGCGCACTGTCACATCAATTTTAAATGCGCACTGTTACATCAATATAGTAATGGATAAACCTATGGCTCATCACTCTAAGATGAGTCAATATTTCTATTGGAATATCTATGATCGTTTGCTTTGTTATACTTCAGAAGATTCTATGGATTTCTCCCTCTCGACAAATATTGTTTTTATTCTTTCAACCGCAGAATAGTATTTTTTTCGAGATCGATGGCACTGAGTGCCAACATGCAAATATTTCACTGTACACTACATTAATTGATTTAATTGTATCCATCGAGATACAGCCGCTAGAGAGTTATGGGGTCCTTTGACTGGCCAGACAGTACTAGAGAGGATCTTTTTCTCTGGTTACGGTTCATTTTACCTTTGCCTACACACACACCGAATAGTCTGGCCTATTCTTTACAGACTCTCCTCTGTCCTCATACACCTGACAACACTATGCTTACCAAACAATTCTTCTTCACCAACGGGGTTAAATACTGCACTGTAATCATTCAGTTGCCAGTTTCCTCTTGATAAGGGTAGAAGGGACTCTAACTATGGTAAGCAGCTCTTCTAGGACAAGGACACTCCAAAATCAAACCATTGTTCTCTAGTCTTGGATAGTGCTATAGCCTCTGTACCATGGTCTTCCACTGTCTTGGGTTAGAGTTCTCTTACTTGAGGGTACACTCGGGCACACTATTCTCTCTTATTTCTCTTCGTCTTGTTTTGTTAAAGTTTTTATAGTTTATATAGGAGATATTTATTTTAATGTTACTCTTCTTGAAATATTTTATTTTTCCTTGTGTCCTTTCCTCACAGGGCTATTTTCCCTGTTAGTGCCCCTGGGTTTATAGCATCCTGCTTTTCCAACTAGGGTTGTAGCTTAGCAAGTAATAATAATAATAATAATAATAATAATAATAATAATAATAATAATACCTCCAATGGTAAAAAATAAAACCGCGACCGTTCTCTTCTTTATCAATTCTTTAGATAAAGTTATTCAACACCAATACCGACACAAATCATATATCTTTTAATGTTGATTTAATTAACATCTCCTCTACTTTCATATAAAATAATGTTTGAAAGTTAGAGATTTCAACTCACGTTTTCTGGGCACTCATGACAAACTTGTGCATTTGTTTTGCATCCAATTAGATCCTCACATGCTAAGAGTTCCTGGATGCAGTTACAACTTCTGTTTGATATTATTTTTTTGCCAAACATAAACTCGACAGCCATTACTGATCTTCAGAAATTTGTAGGCTAATGCATTGCCTGGAACTAATCCAGCCATGTTTAGATACACATGAAAAATTAACGTTTTAAACAGGTGGCGGAAGCCCTTTCTTTATATATAAAGAAATTCAATATCTTGATCACTCTCCTACCGAAAGTTATACCCGGTCTTTTGCAAAATAAATATCTAAAACAATAAATTCAACTTCCATCCTTTCTTTCAGCTTGATCATCTTGCTTTACATGAAATTCGAAATATTCATCTTTCATTCCTTTGGTAAGTTTTTCTCATCAGAGTTTCTGTAGTCCAGATCTCCTTTCTTGGCACCTTTCTAATCCTATACATCATTACTGTCAGGTCCCCAGAGTTCCTTTTGTTTTAGACTACATGGAATGAAGCCTTGATGGTCGTCCAGCGAAATTCCTTAATGAGACTATATTGTGCCTTGCGCTATGTTAACCTTCTCAGCGGGATGATGGAATTTCTTAAATATCGTTAACCTTTGCATCCCAAAGGCTAATGGTACATCATAAGAGGCTCTGTTGATCAAACTTTATCTTGTATTCACATTTATTTATGGATTTTGATCAAACTATTTTTGATTAGCTGTATTTGTCTGCTTATCAAGTACCCCCATCTCATTGGTAATAGTATTCATGACAGTTCTATCACAACAACTATTCTTTTCTTTCTCTTTATCAATGATTCTACTTATCCTTTTCTATTCGCATTTTCTATGATGATTCAATCGGTCATCGAAATTTTTCAAATAATATTAAATTGTATAGAGGTCCATAATTAGGTCAACACTGTCGACTCTCTTCACAATTGATTCAGTTTAATGAGAATCAACAGTAAATATCAGGTGTTCAGATTATTTCAGACTTGTTTTCAAGAGATCAAAGAGTTGAAGAAAAAAAATTACTGCACTTAATTATTTCCTATAATGAAAATACTGTTTTTTATTTTTTTTTACTCATCACTATTCATAATATTGTTCTCATTATTGGGTTTTTCCTTGATTCCCTTTTATCTATATTATTATTATTATTATTATTATTATTATTATTATTACTATTATCATTATTACAAATTATGTTAAATCATACTGGAATCCAGGAATCCGTTATCTTATCATTATAATTAATCTAAATCCTTTTATTTTCCTCCCATAAGGTGGCTAAGGTCCTTTCTTTCTATGAGTGTCATTCTGCAGTAGTCAATGTTCTATGATCCTGAGTTTGAATTTCCCACTGTTTTATGTGTTTTCTGAGTCACTTCCTTTTCTTTCAGTCTTCCAGCGTGCGACGCTTCTAGGGTATTGATTGATTAATTGATTTGAGGTTTTCTGGCATCCTGACATCGAAGGTCATTGACGCCGATATCATTTATTATAAATAAAGAATAAAAGAATATTCAATTAAAACCATAAAAACAAAGATGTAATTTTAAAAGTTGAATAGCTTTCAGAAATAAAGCTACAGTTACCGGTAGCAAGGTAGAACACATCATGTCCAAGAATCTTGGCAAGGATGAACCTGCCATCCTCACCTTGGAGCCTCAAACAGATATATCCTCATTCTTTTCTTGCCGTCTTTCTCTCTTTCTTGTTTCTGGCCGATTCTTATAAAGCCATTGCGTGAAAGGTTACATGTATGTTATTAACTAATCTCGATGTAAATTCTGGATGTCTTATAATTAAGCCGATGAAAATGTAACTTAAAAAATGGGATGAAATTTACTATGGTTATGAATGGTCTCGAACGCCGAAGTTAAAGAATTTTATAACAGAAAAATTCACGCTCAACATTATTGAAAATGAAAAATAAAAACATTCAACCCAACAGTGGGAATCTGAAGGAAAATGGTCACATACGTGTATAAGTTCTTCAAATGCTCAACAATGAACAAGATTTTTTAATGTGTTAATGTATTAAAAGATCCTACGCTAACAATACAAACTGATCTCAATATGGTCCACGTGGAAAACCAAAAATTATCTAAAATGTTCGTTGCAAAGGTTATGTAAATTCTCAAAAAAAAAAAAAAAAAAAAAAATTCAGTTTAGTCAGTTGGAAATAAACAGACTCTGTTCAGAGGAGGACATAAGAGGCAAGAAGTCAAGAATTTACAGCAGCTATTTGAAACAGTTACAGGTAGACACTGATTATTGACGGAGTCTTACAGAGTTAATAAGGACATTATTTCTTAGCGACAATACCTGCGAAAGTTCTGGAACCTAAACCCCATTAATTAAACACTTTTAAAGCATCAAATATCCCAGGTAAACGAATACTTTCTATTGAGTGAGATGGTTTCCATGGCAACAAAACACCAAATCTCGTCACTGATACACCAAAAGTTACTCAAAGGGAAAGTTTCGAACAAATGCAATCCAAAGTCTTCCTCCGCATTACAGACATTTCGTGAAATCAGACGGATAAGGGGAAAATTATCATCTCTCTTCAGCTTTGAGAAGGGTAAAAGTTACTAAGGCATAGTCAATTTTTATCATATTCCCATGATTCTCTCTCTCTCTCTCTCTCTCTCTCTCTCTCTCTCTCTCTCTCTCTCTCTCTCTCTCTCCGGAAGATGCATTAGCAACTCCCTGGTGGATATACGAGGTGCCTCACACTGAGGGACCTGGGGGAACCCAAACATAGAATAAGGTAAAGATAAGGCTCTCTCTCTCTCTCTCTCTCTCTCTCTCTCTCTCTCTCTCTCTCTCTCTCTCTCTCTCTCTCCAAGTTCGGTAAACAATACACACAAGTAATAAACACTGATGGCTTACTCTGGAGAGGCACAAAACTATAAGAACTGGTTAGTAAAAAGAATGAGGAAAAAATATTGCAGCTGGGAAAGAGTCTATGCTAATGTAACAAATTTGATATGCATAGAAGAGGCAGCAACAGGTTCTTCGTCCTCGAATATGTGCATAAATAAACTGGACGAATTTCTTTCTCGGTGTTGATGCTTTGTGTTCATTAATACCCCACTGACTCGAGCATCTTTTTGCCTCACTCAAAAGCCTCCTGACATTATTGTCACTGGAATTTTCAAGATTAATTCAATTGAACTTTTTGATAGTAACTTTTATCTGTCTGTTTAGACCGTTTCCTTACATTATGAAGCTGGACTTAGTTCAATCAAGCAATTTAATCACTCGTCTCTTTTCTTGGGTCCAACAAATTTAATAAATGAAGAAGTACGTAACAAAATCTTTTATATATATATATATATATATATATATATATATACATATATACATATATACAAATATATATATATATATATATATGTATATATATAAATATATATATATATATATATACATATATATATATATTTATATATATATATATATATATATATATATATATATATAGTACCCTAATCAAGCCATCAAACACTAATTAGAGTATTACGGTCTTTCATTAGTAAAGCCAATATTGATCATTTTATTTGAAGTCAATAGATAAACAAAATAAGCACAATAACACTTATTCTGTCTGAATTATCTAAAATTATTGAAATTAAAACAAATGATTTCTTCTTTTCTCCTTTCAAGTGAATATTCCAGTTGTGGAAGTCATTTTGCGTAGATTTATATTTCATTCACTCTGAACGCGGATTACGAAGATAGGCTAGTTCTTTGTAAAGAGAGTTTCTGGGGTTATCACAGACTCGTATATTGATGCAGAGAATATTACCGTCCCGTGTAAGAAAAATGTAGTGTATAACTGTCTACATACATCAATAGATATCATACATATATATATATATATATGTTTTTTCAAAAAGGCCCATAAAAGAAACACAGGAAATATGAATTTTTATGGGCCTTTTTGAAAAAACATGTTAAACTGTTCGATTACAGTTATAAATAAGACATATATATATATATATATATATATATATATATATATATATATATATATATATAAATGTATGTATATATATACATATATATATATATATATATATATATACATATATATATATATATATATATATATATATATATATATATATGCAGAAGAACCACAGGGAAAATGAAAATACGAAATATACGCTTAAGTCCTGACTAGTTTCGTGATACTTCTTCTGAAGAAGTATCACGAAACTAGTCAGGACTTAAGCGTATATTTCGTATTTTCATTTTCCCTGTGGTTCTTCTGCATCTGAGCATCACGTTTTCCTGTGATTTTTACGCATATATATATATATATATATATATATATACATATATATATATATATATATATATATATATATACATATACATATATACATATATATATATATATATATATATATATATATATATATATATATATATATATATATATATATTCTTGCAAAGCTGGTCTAATGTAGAGTAAATATTTTATTCATGTATTTTGTGTATCTAAGAGGTATAGAGCCAGCTCGTAGGTTTAAGTATTTGTATGTAAATTATGTAAGACTTTCGTCGTTTATTTAATTGTATTGTTCATTCAAGTCAGTATATGTAAATTTACGTTATTTTCAAGAATTAACACTTTATTTCACGTATTTTGTTGAGAAGTCTTACGTAAACTCTTCTAAGTATGCTGTAAGAACCATACGAGGTTTGAAAACGAGGGCTTATGTAACATTTTTAATGTTTTCATGAAGTATTGCGTCATGTTATATTTCCACGTGTTTAGAATGTTCTTGAAAACCCCAGAGTTAGTTTTATCTTTTTTTAATGTTTTGAGGGATAGGTGGGCGGAGTTAGCTGGTTGCCTTACAAGCGAGGTTAGCTCTCCTGTTCGACAGACTTAGTTGGCAACTTTGGCGCCACTAGAGCCTGCCCCCAAGCCACGAGAATAATCTATATAGAATTAGCTAGAAGTTTTAATCCAATATATATGTGCCCCTAGGAAATTGTAAGCAGCAGAAGCAATCCAGCCTGTCCCTGTGAAAGAGCCAAGATCCTCTCTCCTCAAGTGAGTCGAGTGTGTGCCCTCTCCAAAGCGAATAAGTTTTTTACCCAACATATATCGTGTGTAGTGTGTTTAAACGTTGATACAGCAATTGAATATTTCAAGTGTATTGTATTAATATAAATACATGTTTCATATAAATTTTTGTAACTGGCTCTGTGAGATTTAGGTGGAAGCAATGAAGTGTATTTATTTTGGTTTAACTATTCGATTACCTTGTGTGATGAAAAAAAAAACGTAAGTGTATCAGTTACTTTTATGTAAATTTCTTTTAGCATTTATTCATCAAAGTGTTAAAGTGTTAACTATTTTCATTAATTATCTAGATTAAATATTTGTGTAAAATTTAATTTCCAGTGAACCAAGTAATTATATAATTTTCAGAGTGTAATATTTTCTTGTTTTAGCCTATGTTAGTTTTAATCCCTTGAATCTTTTAAAAGCAGTTTGGAAGCAGAAGTTTGGTAGAAGGTTAATCCAGTTTTAAATGCCAGTAGCTATGGTGAAGGTCGATTTTGGCGAATTTTTTAGACTGGTTAGGTAGCAAGTCGTCAATAGTAGGCATCATGTAGAGCTTCTGTTTCAGTGCTTAATAATTGAGGGCTATAAGATCTATGCAAATCTTAAGCTCTCTCAAGTTTTTAGAAGTTACAACCACAGGTGATTGGTTCATCCACAAGTGCAATAATACAGTGAGATGCCATTTTGTCCTGTTCTTTCTTTCTCTTTCACTTTAGGTGTACTAGTAAGCAGTGTTATAGCACTGCAACAGGTGCAGCAGATTCATCACCCTGCAGTCCGACTTCACCAAGTAAATTTCCAAGTTCATTACTGAATACATCAGCATACAAGTCAGTCAACTTGGTGAAAGTGACGTGAAAGCTTTTGCAGTTTATTTTAATGAGATCCATATCCTCTAAGAAAGGTTTGTTAATGCCAGATTGCAGGTTAGCTTCAACAACTGCAAATGACAAAGAGTACTGGTTGATATTGGCATGGTTATATCTCATTTTCTTACAGGTTCCTAAATGTTTGACATTAGAGCAATTATACTTTTTTCAGAACTTTGCTTGTACTTTTAATTTGTAATTAACAGTGTATTTGCATTGTAGAATATCCACTGTTGAACCGTAGATCATTTTAGCATAAATAGCTTTGCCTGCATTACCCACATCTTATATGAGTTCATAATCTAACAGGTTAGATTCACTATCTTCAATATATAAAGGTCTAAAAGTCACTCATGAATGGCAGAGGCAAGAGACAGGGAGGGCCAGTAAGTGTTGCTGATGACTCACCAGGTAGACATAGAGGTCCTAGAAGGTCCCTCAAAATCACACATCCCTAGCTTATAAAGATGGTCCAACAAATTGCCAGGCAAGGACGTTTCCAATAGACTACCCTTTAAACAACTCGGGGCCTTTCAGAGCAAAGTGATTGGCATTCTTACAATTAGAGCATGACTTACCACAGTAGGGACAAATTCTTTCCTTATTAGCTTACATGTTTCCAGCCACAAAATATAGTCTTACTTTGGTTGATCACATATAATGTCGGTTTTCTAAGAGCCGGTAGCCTCCTTTTCTGTAGCTTGATTTAATCTTGTGCACTTTCTCATACATCTAAACATGTTTTCAAGGAAAGGTATATTTCTCTCTGAAGGAGCCAGAAAGTAACAGTGTCACTGATACCATGAAGAAGACAGACCATTAGGAGGCCGTCCCGTAGATTTCGAAAGTTGCAAGTCTTTGCTAGGCAATATAGTTGACAACAAACATTTCTCCAGGCTTTGATTTCAGTGATTAAATTCTTGAAATGCTCTCAGTCCCATCGATCAGGTTTGACTTACACTTGAGCCACTCTAATTGCAGTGGTACAATCCCATCGTGGTAGAGTAAGGAGAGGACATTAAATTCAGCTCTCACAAGTGTTATTGGTGGAGGAAATAATTCCATAAAAGGCTAGAGAGTTTTTTTAGGATGTCAATATAAAATTCTGTTTCCCTTAAACTTATTTCTTCCCACATTTTTTTTTTCAATTTTTATCATCATTCCCTCGCCCCAAAGAAAAAAAAATAATAATGAATAAAATTGCGGTTTCCCGTCCTCCCTGGATCAAATTCCCAACTCCAGACACTGTTAACGACCACAGCTAATTTGAATATGGAAAATTCTGTTTACGGCCTGGACACCAAGGACTCCTCTTCCAATATTCATTACCCATTGGAATTTTTGTCCCATTTTCCCAGGATCCAAAGGGGCTAAAACTTTTCTTGGGAATGAGAAACTTCAAGTATTATATTGTATGGGAGTTCCCCGCAGTACAAACTATGAAATATTGTACAATCTTCTGATATCTTTCGGGTAAATCGAAAGGATAAAATTGAAATTAGCAAGTGATAAACAGATTTTCGAAGCCTACATTACATTTCCTGACCCTTCCAAGGCTAAAATCCCCTTCATAAAAGTTAGAATTAATGAAGTCCCTGGTCTGTCTAACCATGTGAAGCTATATATAACAGTCAAAATATCAGAGACTGAATTGATAATGTACCATTCGAAGAAATAAATCCATCTCCGGTTATAAGAATCACTAGTAAAGAATTGGATGTAAATCAAACAATAACGGAGAATAAAGCAGTCCACAAACATTTCATGTACCTGCAATGATTGCATCATTTCTGAATTCTCTAATGTTATATATAAATATATATATATATATATATATATATATATATATATATATATATATATATATATATATATACTGTACATATATATATATATATATATATATATATATACATATATATATACTGTACATATATATATATATATATATATATATATATATATATACATATATATATATATATATATAATTGGTAATCATATTAATAACTTTATAAAAAAATTGTATTGAATTAGAAACCCACAGTGTTAGCTGTAAGTGTATTGACCAAATGATAAAGAAGCGTGGGACAGGTACACTTCATCTTGAAAACTTTATTGAAAAACTTAAACACATCAAACTGATAATCTTGAAGCGAATCATAATCAACATAAATATCAAGCAATTATATCTAAAGAGCTAAAATCTAATGCAAAAACAATGCTAGACCAGATAAACAGAAAACCAACTGCAGCAAAATAAGCAGAAATAAATCTCTGCCCAGTGGAAATAAATCTCCGTTGTCTTAATGTTCAATCCATACACAATTCACTGGAATATTAATGGTCTTAAAACCCATTTACATATAGGGGAAATTCATATACTATTGAAAAATTATAACTCTATTGCAACATACTAACGATACTATTCATTCAATTTGAAGTTATATTTTAGCATATCACCTAATACTTTCTACTGATGCATTAAGAACAGATATCTATATTCATGATAGTGTAATGCCAAGATATTAGCAAGTCAGAATTTCAATTATTAGGAATTAAAGTATATCAGAATAATAACTACTTTAATATCTATAATACGTACAATCAAACTACTTACAACTATAATTATCAAAACCTAGCCAAGAAATTTCCAGATGACCACGATTTTCTGTTAATTGGAGACTTCAAAGTTCACAATCGTCTCTGGGAAACTAATTATGTTACTATTGATACAAATGCACCCAAGGATAAACAAATAGTGAATCATCATAACCCTTACATATTGAATGAGAGAGATGCGAGCACTTACTACCTATATTCAAAAACTCATGGAACATAATCCTTAATTAACTTAGCACTTTGTTTTAGCAATAATGTTGATAGGAACTTGCTAGACGACCTTTACAGTAATGACCATTTCCCCACACCAGTAACCACATTAGGACCTAAACCAGGTCCTCCCAGTCAACTTTATATAATACAAATACAGTTCGTCACACAAACAGCTGATAAATCTATACCTCTGACTAATGCACGATTAATGAACTACTCGGCCCCTTGGTGGTCAAATACACAGACCAAATTAATAAAGAAAAAGCAGGTAAATGGAATAATACTAGGAAAATATAATAGATAAAAGTTTTAAAAATTTCAGTACTGACCCCTAACGTTTGGAAATACAATTAACAAACTGATATAGCCGTAGAAATTAGTATAATGATGCCGTATTTTAATAAGATTTCTGATGAATGTAGATAATAAGTAATATAAAGCTAAGTAAACCTCCCTCTAAGGTTAGGGTGTGACTGGCAATATATTAGTCACTTTGTCGGTATTTCGTTCTTTTCACATTAACTTCAATCACTCTATCAAACAACATGCAACAACCGTGCATTAGACAAATAATCTACTCGGTTCAAAACAAAAAACCTAATCATAACATCAAATGGGGGATATGTAGAAACGAACACAAAATTGGAATGATCGAGCGGAAAAAAATCTATACGTGATTTACTTAACCATACTTAATACTTTTTCGAGAGAGAGAGAGAGAGAGAGAGAGAGAGAGAGAGAGAGAGAGAGAGAGAGAGAGAGAGAGAGAGAGAGAGATTTAAAATTACTACCAATGGGCTTTCGAGAAAAAAACTGCAATGATTTTATTATTACAGTATATAATAAGCTATGGAGTGAAGTTAGTTGCTTGAACCACAGAAAGTTAATAAATAGGAACGGAAAAGGACACAACCAAAAGATCAATATGACAGGACCAACAAGGCCTTGCATTTTACATACAACAGCTCCCTGGTTGGAAAGGACATTCATGACAAATACATTAACGCAGGACGAATAAGCAAATCCATGGAGAATCTTGGATGAAAAGAGATTGAATCATCATAGCAAGCAAAAAGTTTGTTTCTGATTCCTTCGGAAGTACAAAGTAGACAAAAACTTGAAGAAGCCATCTATCAAACATTCTCCTATTATATAAGTACGATATTTAAAGACACGTTCACAGACATAACTAAGTCAAATGATAAACCAAATTATCTAAGGTTTATAAATTAGAAGTAATGTAATTATGTATGAAGGGGAACAATAATATAGCAACTCTTTATTTTTGTCGCTCTCGTAAGCAGCTAATTAAAATTCACTAGTTTGTTAAATCAATGGACTTCAACAATACAAAATGAAATAAACTTTACAAAGAATAACCTTTTTAATTAATTATCAAGCACAATTCATCAGAGGAGACAATATGGCTCATCTGGGTAATTGAAGAATATCACCTGACAATCATGTCATTAGGAAATCACAAATTCTTGGGTAAAAATGAATGAAAATCAAGACTACTTGTCATGCAACTCCAAAACTCAAAGTTGTTTACTCACCTCGTTGTCATCTATGTTTGTGTCCGGGAAGTGGTATTTAGCGGCCATCGAAGACGAGAATCCAAGTCCAACGGGAGGGCAGGAGAGACAAAAAGCATTTTTAATTATGTTATAATCGAAAAGTGACTGTTTCCGAGATATTTTACGACCTGAGGATGATTTAGGAGAAGGGGATTTATCTGGGGAAGGGGACTCCTGCATGGGTGTAGGAGATGATGAGGATGATGCAGACACAGGTGAAATAGGAGGGGGACCAGAATACTTTTTATTTCTACTGTGGCTATCATGATGGAAATCACTGTGGTGAGATTTGTTTAGCTCTCTACACGGCAAACTAGATTTGCTTAACTCTCTACACCGCAAACTGTCTGCATCAGGTTCCAATTTAGTAGGGGGCGAATTCTGCCTGCTCAGAGATGCAGAGGAGGATGCAGAGCTGTAGAAGCTTGTCTGAGTCTGGACATGCGTTCGTTTATGGACTGGCTCTGGTCGTGGCGAACGGGAAAGCCTAGGTGATGCTGGTGCTGAAGATGACGGTGTTGTGCCAGACAAGGTAACCCCATGAGTACAACTGAGAGCTCCTACAGCAATTCCACTATTGGCCAGGTTTGACGCAGAACCTCCATAAGTTGTTAAAATTCTACCCAGGTTGGTTAATTGGTGTTGTCCACAACTTCTTTTCTCCTGATCTGTCATCCCTGCACTAGACTGTATTCCTGTTGCGTATGATGAAGTTTGGCCAGTGAGTCGTGCAGCACTTCCTGGACAGCGGTGGCGACACACACCAGAATGCCATCCTGGAGCATTGCAGATTGGAGCTTTAAATCCTCGGTCTGGCTTCTTATCACTTGTTTCTGCAGTATGGTAGATCCCAGGCCTCACAGAGGCATTTGTAAGCACCGGGTATTGAGTTGGCAGACTTTGTCTCAATGCAGGCACAGGTCTGGGGCAATCTGGGCCTCTGATATTGGGACCTTGCTTTTGTACTGTTGAGGAAAATTCTCTCAGTGGCTGCATCGTTGCACTACATCTATTCAGTTTACAATCCAAGTTTGTTATCACGTGTCTATTGATGCTTCTGTTGCTAAACTAATTTATTTTAAAATTGATATGGTATTATTAGTTTCTGTAAAATTTATAAATAATTTGCCTTAAGATTTCATGAATTTTACAATCAACATAACATGAAAATTAATATTATTACCACCATTTATTTTTCGAATATTCAAATCAAAGTAATAGATCTGGCACTATCGAAAACATATACCTTTCAGAATCCTTTAATTTTTTCCCAATCAAGGACTGACTATTTAGGTCTCTCATTCAATTGCCAGGTATATGAATATCCATTTAATTATAAATTATTATTATTATTATTGTCATCATCATCAGTATAATTATTATCGTCATCATCATCATCATCATCATTATCATTATTATTATTCTATTAGCAAAGATCTATCTATCTATCTATCTAGGTGCCATGTCTTCGACATGGCCTGTCAATTGCCTCCACCTGGTCCTGTGTCTAGCTCTCTGTATAGATTGCCCAGCTGCTCTAAAGTAATGTTCTATGTTCTCAAGTGAAAAACAAACATGGCTGTTCTAATTTCTACTATTAATATGCAATAGTAAGTATGTTACCTGCACCAGTAGAGTTAAATTTTTCATGCGGGTTTCATGTTTTTTCTATTCTGTTTCTGTGGTACTAAGATCATTAAATGGTACACACACATTCACGATGGGGTTAATGAAGAGTTCACTTACATGGTAGAAGCAAATAATTCCGGTAAATGAAAGGTAAAACCTTATTACCTACATTTTTTCCATATTTCATATGACAAGGTTTCAACATGATACTGGAGTGGAGTAGCCTATGCTAAAGTCAATTGTTGGGATGCTGGGTAAGAAAGTAAAGTCCTCCTCAACGTTTGACTCACATTTGTTAGCAATTGACTATGATTGTTTTGGGTAAGTTATTACATATTGAGCTTGTCCCACAGCTCGTGTGTTCTCAACTCCCATGGTCAGACGTTAAACCTTTAGCGACATGCACTCAATTCATGTCTACTGAATCCACCATTGTACACCTATTACTCAATCAGTTAATTATAGCAAACATTCATTAAAATGGACATGCCATAGACTTTTGTATCTACTTCATGGTTTTTCAGCTAACGCAAAGAGCTTTGGAATGTGTCACTTTGATAGCTTTTTATCTTAATTCCAGAAGGTAACAGATATCCCTTAGTCCCTCAGAGATACCAGCTACTCATACAAAAGTTTAAAGTGCAGTCGTTTTCAAGTACTATGAACTCCATTGTTTCTAAGTACACCTTACAATAGCTGTTCATCCAACCGATAACGACTACTGCTCCCTTAAATGATAACCATGGTGATGATGATTAGATTAGTGTTGCTGTTGTGTATGACTATGCAGATCAATCCTTGAACCACATGTTCTACTGCACATCCGGTAGGACAAGTTGGGTTTCAGTGGAAGGACTCCTAGTGGATAATTTTGCCTTCGTTCCCTGTTTTGCTGTCTTGCTAGGATTCTTTCATCTTCCTGTCTAGTTACTTCTGCACTGTACAAAAAATGCCACAGGGGTCTGTTGGGAACACTTACTTCAAGATTTTCTGGATTAATGTTGCCTTTCCTAAGTGTTATCTTTGTGTTATCTTTATATCTCTTCATTTGACCCCCAGCCTCTGGTTTCGACGTGCATTAGGGAGCTGTCTGTATAACACCTGAAAAGAGAGACGATGTTCTGACACACGTATAATATGTCCAGTCCATCTCGATGGTCTTTTTGCTAGTGATTGATTTGGCATGTTGTAAGATTTCTGCATGCGGGATTTTATCTCTCCATGTTACTCAAAGGATGCGTTATAAGCATTTAACATGGAAGGCTTCCATAGGTTTTATGAGGCCATGGTGGACAGTCCAGAATTCTGCACCAAATAATGGGTTGAAAAGGCATACAGCTGTATAGACTGAGACTTTAGTATTGATCTTTATGTCGTTGTTATCAAATACTCTGGATCGAAGGTGTCCAGAGGATGCTGATGCTTGGTTAATTTGGGATATGGTTTCTTCATCTGTTGTGCTTGATGGAGAGTACATTACCAAGATAAGTGAAATATTTTACTTGTTTGACATTTCCTCTGTTAATCTGGAATGTCAAAGGCTGTTCATTATTATTTCTCTGAACAATCACTTCTGTTTTAGAAATGTTTATTATAAGTTCCATTGCTTGATAGATGGAGGAGACTATTTCAAGACTGTGTTGGAGAGCCTAAGGTATGTGGGCTACGCGAACGCAGTGGTCAGCATATTGGAGCTCTAGAAGATGTGCTATTGTGGCTTTAGTTTCTGCCTGGAGATGCCTAAGGTTAAGAAGACTACCATCCAAGAGGAATGGAATTTTCAGTACGTCATTAGGATGCTGAATTCGATGGCTGAGAAGAGTGACTACAGTGAGAAAGATGTTGAAGATGACAGGAGCCAGGACGCATCTTTATTTCATTCCAACTTCAACATTTGAAGGGCTCAGAAATGCTGCTACCACTTTTCACTTAAGCCTGCACATTGTCGAGCAGATCCTTCAGGAAGTTCATGAATTTGGGTGGGACACTAAATTTGGAGAGACCTTTCCCCTAAAGTTCACAATTAACAGTGTCGAAAGCTTTGATCAAATCAATGAAAGCAATATATACGAGTAGACTGCGATTTTGCTCATGACATTTTCTTATAGTTGACGGGTGACAAAAAACATATCGCAAGTGCTCCAATCCACATGAAAGCCACATTGCAATTGGGGAAGTGTGGTCTCTGATAACAGTCGTGAGAGCATAACCCTTGCTAGAATTTTACCAGCAACAGCAACGATAAATATGCTTCGATAATTATCACATATTGAGTAATCTCCTTTCCATTCATAGATTGTAATTATATCAGGGTATCGGAATTCTTTTGGGACTTCTTCGATAGTCCAGATGGACAAGATAAGATTGTGGAGGAGCTGATGGAGTAGGTATCCTCCCTCCTTGAAAAGTTCAGAGGGTAAGCCATCTAGTCCAGGGCTTTTGTTATTTTTCAGGACTTTTAGGGCTTTTCTAGTTTCAACAAAGGCGGGGTAGTCATCATTAAGAAGGCCACTGAAGTGTTGGGTCCAACAGTCAAGAATTTCTTGTTCATCTTTTGGAAATAGTCCTTCAGATGACCGCACAGGTGTTACATTGCGTTTTACTGGTCCATAAATGGATTTATGCTCATTGTAAAAACCGTGTTTGTCGTTTCTATCTGAAAGACTCCACAATTTTGTTGAGTAAGAAAACGACCAGTTGTTTTCCATCTTACTTAATACTCTCTGAGTTTTAGCTCTAAGGTTTTGAAATGTAGCCTTTGGTGAACAGGAACTCGGGTCTCAGAGACAAGCATATGTGCTCTGTTTTTCTTTTTGATGAGGTCATGTTTGTCTTCGTGTTTTCGTTAAACCTGTCCTTAAGGTGATGTGGAAAATCCCAGGGGTTTCCGCTGCCTAGTCATGGATTAGTACTTTTAGATTTGACCATTCACTATTGATATCTATATTGTTGCCAGGTTCAATATGTGGAAGGTGAGATATATTATATGCAATTAAACTGTGATAGTTTTCCCTTGTATCAATGTTTTTAAAGCATTGCCATTCAGTTTCTTGACAGAAGGTATTCGAGGGGTCTGGAATCTTATTTTGAGTCTTAGTTTGGTTCCAATAAGGTTGTGGTCTGTTGAACATACGGCATCTCTCATTGCTCTATTATGAAGTACTTCGTTTTAGTCACGTTGTCCGACCAGCACATAGTCGAGAAGATGCTCCTGTTTTGATCTAGGATGCAACCATGAGGTCTTATATATAGTTTTCATCTGGGTTCTGAACATAGGGACAAGGGTCTGAGACCAATGCTGTTCATTTTGCCAATGATGGCATTGGCAAAATGAAAAGTGGTCTGAAATCCTTCTACATAATTTTAGATTCCAGTCTTTGCTGATCACCTCGTAAGGATAAACTGATTTTATTGGGTAATTGTAATGCTAGAGTGGGGAAAGATCAACATTCAAGTACACCCAGTGGGCTATCAACTGTAATTTTATTTACATAGCAATAAAAATGAGCTTTAAGGTCAAACAAAAGGCCATCCGTCATATAGTTCTGATATCTTTGCAGGCCTTCTTTGGGATGCTCAAGATAGGCTTCTCATTTGATTTGTAAACTTTACCTAAGATAAACTGAATTGCGCACTTCATAAGTAATATGGCGAAGAGAATATCCAGGAAAGCAAATTGATAACCTTTTGCAAAATGTTTTCTTGCTGAATCTTTCAAGAATTCTGTGAGGAAATTAATGTAACATTTCACAGGTTTGAATGAAATAATCAACATATCTAGTTTTCCAAAAAGATTTCAATAGTGTCAGGCTCTGGAATTTGATAGGGCAAAGCAAGATGCTAGGTTTATAGTTCTTAATACAAACTATGCTAGTCACTAAGCATCTTTCCAACATTATAAACTGTGGCAACTTTTCCAATAAAGGGATTTACTTAATCTACCTTCCTTGCTTATTTTCAATTTCTTGTAATTTTCAGGAATGTTAAATGATGTCATACCTCTAAATAGAAATTTTTTTTTGCTAGAAAAGGAGCTTCTAATGCTTTCCATAAGCTGACTAGCTTACAGTGGTAGATATGGTCTTAGGGACCTTGAAGGTCTTGCTCTCTACCAAAGGCTTCACTCTTAATAAAAAGCCACTATAGGCACCTTTTTCTGTACTAGTCATGTACCAGACGACTCATACTGAAAATTTTACTAGCATCAAGAAGGACCTCAAATTCTTCTCAGTTAGTTGCTAATACTTACATGAGTGTCAACTCCATGTCAAGTCATTCAGGTGCCACTCAGCTCTAAAGCAGTTGGAAGAACTTTGATACCTGTAAATGGATTTGTCACTTTTTTATGCATTGCCCTGCATTGTTTAATGAAGTATCAACTGTGAGTTACGCCATTTAAATGCCACTTAGCATTGAGAAAAATCTGGACTAGGATGTGACACTCCTTTATACAGATCCTCAGGGATAGGCAATTACACATCAGTAATGTAAATGATCAATAGTGAACAATGATAACCATTTTGCTTAGTAATGGTCTTTTGGAGTTGTTCACCTTTATCATTAAAGAGCTTTAATACACACTCTACTTAATTGTTCTTTCCCATTTAGTGTGCACAATTAGTGGTTTTATGATACCAAACTCCCTGATCATTTATAATAGTAAATCAAAAGATTGTCTTTCCCAAGTCTTTACACTTTGGCCATTAACATTCCTACTTATTATCCCATAACCTTCTAAGAACTCTCATAATAATTTTGCTTATTTTACATTTCTCATAAAAGTTTATGAAAACATACTTTATCGATATATTTGCTTTCCACATAAATATAATTTGTATATAAGGAAGATCAGGATAACTTTAAATCCTTATATCAATTTTAATCATAAGCTAGTTATAATCATGATTTGCTTAATTCTTTGAGAATCTCAGCCTTCCACTGTTTATCATGTGAGTCACAATAATATAAGGTAGTTGATCTTTGCCAGGTGGCAATGCTATTAATGGGCCTAGCAATACCCTGTCCCCATGGTGTTAGAATTATGTTTATTTACAGAAAGGTATACTAAAGAGCACTCATATGTTTATATAATGTTTTGTTTGTATTTAAGCATGTCCTCCTTTATAGGTAGTAGGGTGGCCAGGGCACCAGTCACCCGCTTTGGTACTACCATTAAAAAGTTATGGGGTCTTTTGGCTGGCCAGACAGTACTCGTTGGATCCTTCTCTCTAGTTACAGTTTTTTTTCCCTTTGCCTACACACACACCGAATAGTCTGGCCTATTCTTTACATATTCTTTGTCCTCATACACCTGGCAACACAGATTACCAAACAATTCTTCTTCACTCAAGGGGTTACTGGACTGTAAATGTTCAGTGGCCACTTTCCTCTTGGTAGCGGTAGAAGAGACTAGCTATGGTAAGCGGCCCTTCTAGGACACACCAAAATCAAAACCATTGTTCTCTGGTCTTGGGTAGTGCCATAGCCTCTGTACCATGGTCTTCCACTGTCTTAGGTTATAGTTCTCTTGCTTGAGGGTAGACTCAAACACACTATTCTATCTTCTTTCTCTTCCTCTTGTTTTGTTAAAGTTTTTATAGTTTATGTAGGAGATGTTTATTTTAATGTTACTCCTCTTAAAATATTTTATTTTCCTTTTCTCCTTTCCTCACTGGGCTATTTTCCCTGTTGGAGCCCCCGGGCTTATAACATCCGGCTTTTCCAACTAGGGCAGTAGCTTAGCAAGTTATAATAATAATAATAATAATAATAATAATAATAATAATAATAATAATAATAATAATAATAATGTCATTCGACTTAAATTACTCCTATAAAAATTTCATCTATCTTTTCTGTCATTTGCAAATTTATTCATTGCTAACTAATGTATATCCTTTAATGTCTACTTTTTAAGTCATTATTTGATCATTTCATAAATGAGTATTCTATTGTCTGGAAGTCAAACACAACCCAATTTATTTTACAGTAGTCTGTTGCATAAGAATACATGCTCAATAATAATAATAATAATAATAATAATAATAATAATAATAAAAATAATAATAATAATAATAATAATAATAATAATAATAATAACAACAACCACAACAATAATAATAATAATAATAATAATAATAATAATAATAATAATAATAATAATAATCACTTACAGCGATATACAATGGCACGAATAAGTCCTGAATAAAGGCAAAATAAAATTTATCAAATTTGCATTTTTATGACTGTCTATTTGAATCTTTATATGCAGAGAGGAATTAGAGGCATAGATCAATTCAACCGTCTACTTCCCCTACCATTTGCCTTTGGAAATAAGAGTTATAACTACGCTCGGCATGGAATTGACACTTGTTAATCATATGTTTATATCTACAGAGATTTGAAATAAAAAAAAAAACTTTTTTTAGTCACTAGAATCATGATTATATCATTGACATTTAAAAAGAAGAGCGGAGTTAGGGGGTGGGGATGAAGCTACGTCAATTTCACGTCATCAAAGGCTGCCATCAATATCAGTATCAGTTCATTTAAAGTCTCCTTCATCCTCACAACGGCCTCATACGAGAGAGAGAGAGACAGCAGCTGCTGTCTTGCGACGATGACAGTTGTTGACAGAGGAGGGGTGTGGGAGGGGAAAGGTGGTAGACAAGGAGGAAGGAAAGGAAGAAAAGAAACAAGAAGAAATTCGAGAGGGGTGTCACAGGAATCAGCATCATGCTAGAGACTTTTTGATGGGGGGATTCATCGCTAATCTAATATCTCTCTGTGTCTGTCTCTATTTTCATGTCTCCCTTTCACTAAATAGCCTTCCCAGAGTTTTCCAATCCGGGGATTATTATGAGAATATACCATGTACTCCTCTTAATTCCTTTTCTCAACATAACGCAGGAGAGCTTGAAGTCCCCTTTTAATTTTGGTCTAAACAATAGAAGGGAGCGTTGATGTTTTAAATAACTTCATAGAATTAAATTACACAAAACAGTGACAATATACGGCTATATTCATACCTTGGGTGTGAGTAATCTCACTTCCACTGAAAGGTAGAATCAGGCATCGTTTAATTCAAAGAGGAGGCCTAACTTGGTGCATTATTATAATTGGCTCCTGCAATTATTTTTTCTTATTCTTTCATTTTCTGTTATATAATTCAGCTCCCATCATAACTGCCTACTGTTACAGCATTAAAACCAATGAGGGCATGGCCATCTCTAGTACATCAGATTATTATTATTATCAGTATTACTTGCTAAGCTACAACCCTAGTTGGAAGAGCAGGGTGCTATAAGCCCGGGGGCTCCAACAGGGAAAATACCCCAGTGAGGAAAGAAAACAGGAAAAATAAAATATTTTAAGAGCAGTAACAACCTTAGAATAAGTATTTCCTATATAAACTATAAAAACTTTAACAAAACAAGTGGAAAAGAAATAATATAGAATAGTGTGCCCGAGTGTAACCTCAAGCAAAAGAACTGTAACCCAATACAGTGGAAGACCATGGTACAGAGGCTATGGCACTACCCAAAACCAGAGATCAATGGTTTGGTTTTGGAGTGTCCTCCAAAGCTAAAGAGACTCTTATACCGCTACCAACAGGAAAGTGACCACTGAACAATTACTGTGAAGTAATTAGCCCCTTGAGAGAAGAATTGTTTGGTAATCTCTGTGTTGTCAGGTGCATGAGGACAGAGGAGAATATGTAAAGAATTAACCAGACTATTCAGTGTATGTGTAGGCAAAGGAAAAATGAACCGTAACCAGAGAAAATTATCCAATGTATTACTGACTGGCCAGTCAAAGGACCCCATAACTCTCTAGCGGTAGTATCTCAACGGGTGGCTGGTGCCATGGCCAACCTACTACCTACATGAATTGTAAATGTCAATGTTTTGGAATGTGATGATTTATAGTTTATTACGGCACATATTGATGACTGAGTGCTTGATTATATGATTGCTAAAAATATTTATTGGAACAATCCTTTGACTTTAAAGCATCTTTTCTTAACCTGCAGACTTTAGAGTGACATGAGTCTGTTGTTCTATTAATATTTTTTGTTCTTTTTATCACCAGCAGATAAAGAAACTCGCCCATATCTCTTTCAATGTACTAGGTCTAGTTCTAGCAAATAATCGTACCCAAAATATATCATTTTACTGGTATCACTGACTATTAAAGGTTTAAAGGCCACTCATGAATGGCACAGGCAAGGGACAGTGGCATTGCCCTAGCAAGCATGACAATGCCATAAACTCATAGAGATTAGCCCTATCATATAATCAGCGCCTAAGCCCCTCTCCACCCAAGCTAGGACCAAGGAGGGTCAGGCAATGGTGGCTGATGACTCAGCAGATAGACCTATAGGCTCCCCCAAACCCCCAATCCTTAGCTCACAATGATGGTGTGGTTGCAGATACTAAAGGAACTAACGAGTCTGGGCGGGATCACCAGGCAGAGACGTTACCAATCAGGGCACCCAACGCCATTATGATGGATATTTGAACTAACCAATGTATTACCAGTGATGCTAGTACACAAAATGGGTGGCTATAGCATCTGGCCTCCCATAGAAAATGATTTTATTAAGAAATTATATAAAGCTATCATACATTTTATCTTAAATCCCGGAGAAAAAACCTATCGAAATCAAGAAGAACATCAAACTTTGAAAAGAGATTCATGTTTAATATATGTAAACCAAATCATAACCAAGTGAACTACCAAGTCTAATGAAAGTTGCAAGCATATATAAATATTACATTATCTTTGATGATAATTTAATCATACAACTGTGAGATATAACCTAGTATCATTATCAGTGGACCAAACCAAAATCCTCCACTTGTGTGTAAGTGCTTACAGTAATCCATCACCTACCAAATGTGATACATTTTCTCGCGACAGCTGGAAAATCATGATGTAGATACAAAAGTCTATGGTATATCATTTTCATTATTTCTCTGTTTTCATAATTTTATATTATATTTATAATTTTCAAACTTTTATAACCCCAGAATAAACTATTTTCGACATAAGATAATCAAAATAAGAAAAATATAAAACTTATCTGCCCGCGATATAAAGACGAGTCCACGATATAGATTAACACATAATATATTCATAAATTCGCAATGTACTGAAGGAGCAACAGGTGAACCGTGATATGACGATGGATTATTATTAGAAGTATTAATATTATTACTTGCTAAGCCACAATCCTACTTGGATAAGTAGGATGCTATAAGCCCAGGGGTTCCAAAAAAGAAAAACAGACAGTGAGGAAAGGAAATAAGGAAACAAATAAACTGCATGAGAAGCAAAGAATAATGAATATAAAACATCTTAATAATGGTAACAACGTTAAAATGGATCGGATTGGATAAGGATAGAGAAGTGGGTAATATGGGGAAAGGAAGAGTACCCCTGGATACAATCCAGTTTATAGCCCGAAGGCAGTTACTCGGGATGGGAAAGAATAAGGAAAAAGGGAGAAAGAGAAAAACAGGAGAATAAAACAGAGGGGCAGACCCTCATGCGATGTTAGATAGTATTGGAAGCAGTTTGAGAAAAGAAAAGACAATCAGGGAGAAGAAAGGTTTTTTGGTTCTATGTCTAGCCCTTGCTACAGGAGTCTGCTCGTCTGACACCTATTTTGATGGTTAAAAAGGGTATGATTGTTGAAAAATTATGATGTTTTAATGAAATATCAACTTAACTGTTGAAATATTTAATGATGATGATGTTTTTTTTTTTTTTTTTTCTTTAAATCAGATGCTATATATCTAGGCCTGGGAGGATCACAATTGATCTCAGGTTCCAGTCTCCTTTACCAAATATAATCACGAGCATGTTCGATAGTGAGATTTCTAGTTAGGGTGCAAAGGTCGTCATCGTCTAAAGTAAGTTTGTCCCAGGTTTTCTGGAGAGAGATTTATGTCAGACTGTACATTCCTGTTAGCTAATGTTAAGAAGCAGTCATTGACCGCTACTTCTCGGGGCTTTGGAGATGAAATATTCGATTGACTGTCATTCTCCTTTCTGATACCTGTTATCCTTTGCCAATTCTTACCTAATCTCTTTTATATTTAAGGGATATCGAAAAATTCATCATTACCCTTAGTAAATTGATGTGAAGAAAGTCCTTATAAATTTTTGCTATCATTCCTGAAAAGGAATATGGGGTACTTTCTTCCAAAGTCACCATATTGCATAATTTTTATAAAGGGAAGTTGTGGCATTCTCAGCTTGCTATAAAATGTTCTGTAAGTTCTAAAAATCAAAGGACAATTTCCATCCTTATAGTTCTAAGGTTCCTCAAACGATTATCTGTAGGCCATTTTGAAAAGGCAGTGAATATATATATATATATATATATATATATATATATATATATATATATATATGTATATATATATATATCTATATATATATATACATATATATATATATATATATATATATATATATATATATATATATATATATATATATATACATGGATATATATGTGTGCGTGTGTATATATATATATATATATATATATATATATATATATATATATATATATATATATATATATGTATGTATGTATATATATACATATATATATATATATATATATATATACATATATATATATATATATATATATATATATATATATATATTCTTTCCGGGTGCCAGACTGTATACATTAAGCAGTAATGCACACTTGCTATTGGTGCCGTCTTGAAACTTAACTATTTACATTAAACTGATTTCAGTCTTCTGTAAGTCTTGAATAACTATGAGCCTCCTCAATATTTTTCAAGTTTGATCCTGAATACGTTTTAATTGAAACTAAGCAATTTATTTCCAATGACCAGCAACAAAGTTACTACCAGTGGTAGGGTTTATAGTAAGCCTTGGCCATCTTGTCACGTGTTCCTCAAAGAAGTCTTCTGGAATTATTGTTATTGATATGATATCCAGGCTAAAAAATATATAGACAATGCTAAATGATTTTATTCACCAAATTCCTTCGTGTAAATATCTTACTACTGGCTTTACAAGACAAATTGACTGGCAAATAAACAGAGTGGTTTATATGGGTAGCCTACCATGCTGAACTCAACAAATCTAATACCACAGACCAACTAAACATAGAATGGAAACGCCTATGGGCGGAATTTGTAATCGTGATACTAGTGCTGCCACCAAGCGTAAAAGTATAACCGCATGACAAAAATGGTTGGAAGGACGCACCAAAGTCGTAGGTGCTGTGCATATAATTGCACATATTCACGTAGGAACAGCCCCCGAAATGTCATTTTTCACATTTCCCAATAAAGAAGAAGATCTAGAACGATATGCTTTTGTAGTTTTACTGATGGAGTCATTTTAATTTAATAAATATAGTCACGACAGTGGTGGTAATGTTAGACTTGAATGAAGGTCGTCGGTACTGACAGTAGTCAGAGTGGTGGATCTAACTTACGATAATAAGATATTGAATTTGAAATAACGCTGGATATTGTACATTTACAATACAATATTAATCAATGGGGTGCAATCGTTGAGTAAATAACAATTAATAACTGGTACTAACAATTCAGGCTAAAACCATACCAAACGTTCATGTGTATCAACAATAGTGTCTAATCCGTAATCATTGTAGATTTTTACGTGATTGTTATTTGATATGTGAAGAGGTGTTACTAGATCTATTGCAAACTACACGATGACGGTGGTAAAACCCCGTTCAAGTTTATGAAGTCATGAAAACATACAATTGTAACACCACCATTACCACCTACGTGTACAGCTGTTCCTTTTTCATTGTACTGAACGTCTTTCTGGTACGACTAAGAGTGGTCTTGTGTTTGAAATAAAATATAGATTACGATAATTGATCCATAATTTCGATTATATATTTTTCCATTACGATAAACATATTCTTTGCTCTTAAAATATTTAACAGATGAATATTTTGTTTAACTAAGTAGATTTGCTTGATGAAATTCACATGTGTAAGAAATGGGTACACAACGTGAAAAGAAAATTCATTGTATCAGAATTGTTGATGTCACCATAGTACGCTAGATCCGGTGGAAGTCACAGTATCAGCACCCAAAAATTTTTTTTACTGTGTGAAGAGCATTTTACAGCCGATCAGTTTATGAATCCGACAGAAAAGGTAGAGTTTATTAAGTAAGGTTTTAAAGGAAAAAAATTAAACATTTTAAAATGTCGATCAAATTCTCAGATTGGAAAATTGAATGAACAGAAAGATATAGCACTATATAACACCCACGAGCACTTTCCACACATACACACATAAAAACATGAAAAAACATACATACATATATACAAGCCTCATAATTGACCAAGGCAAATGCCTTGGTGCCCCTGTTTTTATTTTCTTATTTTAACCAAATACCGGCTGTACGTTCCCTTATCTCACAAAAGCTTGTATCCAAGGCTTTTATATATATATATATATATATATATATATATATATATATATATATATATATATATATATATATATGTGTGTGTGTGTGTGTGTGTGTGTGTGTGTGTGTGTGTATAATGGACATTGCAACTGGTTATACTTTGGCAGAAACGGAGCCACGGTATACTAATTATAAGTTTCAGTATGGCCGTTTACCATCTGTGTTTTGTCGGTCGGTGCTATTACTTTTTTTATCAACTAATCTTACTGTATCACACGTGTATCACACACACTCGTACACTGTAACAGTATTTACGCTTTTTGTACATTATCGTTATCACTCTCCCCTCACACCGATAACCTGTATATTCCAGTATGTACTTGAATAATTTTGTTTGAATTTTTGTGCCATTCTTGCTGGGAACGGCTTGTATTTATACTCACGCTGCATTGAAATAAAGTCAGTTGCAATTACGCCGTCTCTCAGTTATCACCTAACTGCTTACTCGCACACTGGTGACTATCAGAGTGACGTCTCTCTCCCACCTTCCCCCCCGATACTGACTCTACTATCAACACCACATCACTGAAACTACCGTTCTTCGCCAGCAAAGAAGCATTCTCCTGGTTCCAGCATGGTGAAGTCCAGTTTTGCATCAAGGGCGTGATTCAGTCAAGCACCAAAGCAGATTACGTCTTGCGGCTATCCCAGAGGACGTTTTCCCGGAAATATCAGATTGGCTGTGTGAGTAAGAAGACACGCCAAAAACATACAACACCCTCAAATCATACCTCCTGAAGCAGTACTCGCCACGACCAGCCACCCGCATAGTAAAACTTTTTCAGCTCTCTCAACAACAGTTGGGTGACCAAAAAGCTTCGCTCACCCTCAGAGAAATGACCAGTATCGCTTGCCTACAACCTGCCGTAGACAGCTCTCCTCATGAGGTGAATCTACTTCGTGCCCTTTGGGTTCAGCGCCTACCCGAACTTGAACGTGTTGCTATCCCCAATGTTGATATTTTGCCCATGAAGGACGTGATGACCAAAGTGGACGCTCTTATGGACAGCCACTTCACCACCTTCCTGACCTCCATTAACGCCTCCAGTCCTGACGAAGTGGAAACATATTCCACATCAATCGAACTCGACATGAATGCTGTAGGACACAGACGTCCACCCTGTGATGTGCCGGAGTGGCCCACCACGCACATTTACCACCCTTTGCTTACACCCTAACCAACAACCACCCCAGCCACTTACTGATGCCAATCAGCTGCAGTTATGCTACTATCACTACAAAGTCGGTGCTGCTGCAAAGAAATGTGCGAATGATTGTCAGTGGCCAAAAAATGTCTAAATAGGCCATCACTGGCAGCGTTGGTCTCCCCTGTCACTATCTTTTCTTTTTACATGACGTAGGTATGGGCGTGTGATTTTTGGTAGACACGGGTGCTTGCAGTTCTCTTCTGCCAAGGCCACTCTTCAGGATACAACGTATTCCGTCTAAGTCTGCCAACATCTGTCTGGTAGCTGCCAAAGGATCTGCGATACCCATCCACGGTTACAAAACCCTCACTTTATCGTTTGGAAGTACCAAATATATTTGGAAGTCTCTCGTTGCTATCCTCAGTGCAGATATCCTCTCGCATTTCCACCTCCTGGTCAAATTAGCTCACCAACGGTTAGTCAATACAGATTCGTACTCCTTGACGCCTCTCCAACCCACCCCTCGCTCTCTGCACCAGTGCACCCACGAATCCCTACGTCCCCCTCCTCGCATCGTACCCGGAAATTCTCCATCCAGAACTTCGTCAGACAACAAAGGTTCCTGTGAAACACGGTATTTATCACCATATCAAGACGATGGGGCCCCCAATGTTCGTCAGATTCAGATGTCTGGCTCCGGATCGTTTGGCAGCCGCTAAACAAACGTTTGCTGATATAGAAGAAATGGGCCTTTGACAAAAGGCTTCAAGTCCATGGTCGTTACCCTTGCACATCATCCTAAAGAAAAAGGGGTCTGCATCTGTGAGGAGATTACAGGTGCCTGAACATGCAGACAGAACTGGATCACTAACCCCTCCCAAACATCGTCGAAAGGGTATTATCAGGTGCCCATGAACCAGACGACATAACCAAGACAGTTATCGCCACCCTCTTCTGGGGCCACTTTTCAATGTCTCATGGACAGCATCTTAGGGGATCTCCCCTTCGGTGTGTGTTACGTGGATGACATACTTGTGTTCTCTTCCTCCAAAGAGGAACACCTCCATCATCTTCGCATCGTGCTCGACCGCCTACAACAGAACAGACTTGTAGTCCAGTACAACAAGTGTACCTTAGGGCACCGCATCACTCCTAAAGGAGTCCTACTGCTCCCTGAGAAGGTAGCAGCCATTCAGAACTTCCCCACAACCTCATCCGTCAAAGCACTGCAAGAATTCTTGGGCATAATCAACTATTATCACCGTTTCCTGCCAAACATCACCGCCACTCTTGTCCCCTTCTTTGCCTCCCTCAAGGGCAATCCAAAAGACATGAAGTGGGGTCCCCTTCAAGAAGCGGCCCTCACCAACACAAAGAATGCCCTATCAATCGCTGCTGCTCTCACTCTTCCCGTGCCACATGCACCTCTCCTTCTCTTCACCTATTCCAGCGACGTCGCTATCAGGACAGTCCTTTAGCAGGTGGTCAACGGCTCACCTTGCCCATTGGCCTTCTACAGTAGGAAATTGTCCAAGGCTGAAACTGGCTACTCTACCTTCAGCAGCGAATTGCTGGCAGTGCACTTGGCTGTCTGTCACTTTAGCCACTTCATGGATGTACGCCCTTTGTCATTCGCACAGACCACATGCCTCTGGTGCATGCCTTCACTCGACAGTCAGATACCTGGTCCGCCCACCAACGCCGACATCTCTCCGCCGTGGTTGAATACAATTGTACCTTTCAGCATCTCCCTAGGAAAATTAATCCCATTGCCGATGCCCTGTCAAGAAACACATTAGCTCCCATTCACCTGGGATTCGATAACAATGCCTTGGCAGAAGCCCAACGAAAACATCCAGAGTACCAAGAATGTAGGAAATCCTGCACATCCCTCCATTAAGAAGACGTCCCTCTCAACGACTCCAACACCACCCTCCTCTGTGACGTCAGGAGTGGTAGACCTAGACTGTGGATACCTTCTCCCATGTGCCAACAGATGTTTGATTTCATCCATGGCCTTTCACATACCTTGCACTGTTCTACTGCACAGCTGCTGAAGAAAAAGTTAATTTGCCATGACATTACTAAGGATGCTAAGGATTGGGTCCACACCTGTACTTCATGCCAAACCTCAAAAGTATGTCGACACACTGATTTAGGAGTGGGCACCTTTCCTCAATCTCAATGGCGCTTTGCCAAAATTCATGTTGATGTTGTGGGTCCCCTACCCACATCACAAGGACATTGTTACCTGTTTTCTGTCATTGACCATGCCACTCATTAGCCTGAAGCCATTCCCAGGGAAACTGGAACATCCGCCTTGTGTACATCTGCCTTACTCTTAGGATGGATAGCGAGATTTGGTATCACTGAGTATATTACTTCCAACAGGGGTACCACTTTCAACTCTTAATTATGAACATCCTCTGCAAATCTCCTGGGTATCACCTTTCATCATTCAACCGCATACAACCCTGTAGCCAACAGTATGGTTAAATGTTTTCACCATACCCTCAAAGCAGCTTTGATGTCCCGCTGCAAGGTCTCCAACTAGTTTACCCATCTTCCTGGGTCCTCCTGGGACTAAAGACTACTCCTATAGGCACCCTCAATGTCTCGGCAGCTGAAATGGGGCATGGTAATCTGTTGGTCGTCCCTGCCAAATTTTTTCTGTCTGCAACCTCCTCTGACAATCTCCAGTGCCTACATTTTGTTGTGGAAAAATTTACTCCATGCCGCCAGCAAAGCAGCAAATACCGACAGATTTGCACGAGGCATTGCACGTTTTCCTGTGCAAAGACACCAGCAACCCATCTCTATCGCACCCTTACATGGGCCCTTTCCTCATGATCCGTCGAACAACGAAGGCCTTTTTACTGAACGTATCTCCTGCAAGATGACCTACCTAAAGTGAGCCTTTCAAGAGCAGGGTGCCCTATTTCGTATGTATGTCTTTTTTAGCGGTGAGCCGTGTACCGCACGTGTATCACACATGCTCGTACACTGTAACAGTACTTCTTTTTTTTTTGTACATTATCATTATCACTTTCCCCTCGCACTGATAACCTGTCTATTCCTGTATGTACTTGAATCATTGTTTGAATTTTTGTGCCATTCTTGCTTGGAACGACTTGTATTTATACTCATGCTGCTTCAAAATAGGGTCAGTTGCAATTACGCCGTTTCTCAGTTATCACCTAACTGTTTGCTCGCACATAACCATCTCCAACTCCATAACTTGCTATTCATAGCTAGCAAAATACTCTACCACTTCAATTAGTGTCTAAGAGTAATTGACAATATTATCATATTAAAATCTAATCTTTCTTTTTCATAGAACTTCAAATATATTTAGTAATGATGCCAGAAAAAGGAGGATTTGTTGAACAGCTTCCTATTTCAGTCATTTAGTTTACTACTGTTTTTTCTTATTGAATATGAACAGTTTCCTGTCATTTTTATCTTTTAGATCGGATTGCTTGAAATGATTGATTATTTTATCACCCAACAATTGTAACCTTGGTTTAAACAATGGCTGAAAAGTATTCTGCTTGGCTGTCTCCCATAACCTCTACTTGTTCTTCGTGTCATTCATCTTTTCATTTGTTCAGTATAAACGTTTCTTTTTCTTTTTACTCATACTAATAATAATAATAATAATAATAATAATAATAATATCCAATATCAGTCCTATGGTCCCTTTCAAGCTTGTGAAGCATTATACTGTATACAGTACATACATCGAGAGATATAATTGTCATGTATTATACGATGTGTAAAAAAGTGCGGTATCCAGATTCGCAAATAATCCCTTATTCTTTCCACGTTAGAAAATAAATGAAGATCTAAATTGATTCGGGTACAAAGTTAGGATTACTCGCTAGCATAATCTTAGACAAACCTGATAATGAAGTTAGAAAAAAATCTCATTGAATTATTTTCAATCCCATAAAAACAAGCAAGTGTTTTATCTATTATTATTATTATTATTATTATTATTATTATTAATATCATTCATTATTATCATTATAATTATTATTATTATTATCATTATTATTATTATCATTATTATTATTATTTTTATTATTATTATCAATATCATTCATTAATATCATTATTACTATTATCATTATTATTATTATTATTATTATTATTATTATTATTATTATTATTATTATTATTAATATCATTCATTATTATTATTATTAATATTATTATTATCATTATTATTATAGTTACGCAACGCGTGTTTGTGCTATGGTTAACTGCACGTTGCAATCTCAATATGAGGAAAACACAACAGAATAACTCAAAGTGAACCCCAAAGAGCTAAACCTAACACACTGAGCACAAACTGAATGTGAATTTACAATCGTAGTCGAGAGGAAACCTGAAACCAAATACTCGATGACAGAACCCATGACGATCACCTGCCCACAAAGGTATCTCTCTCTCTCTCTCTCTCTCTCTCTCTCTCTCTCTCTCTCTCTCTCTCTCTCTCTCTCTCTCTCTCCTGTTACATTCATACCACGCAGGAACGTCCAGCCGACTCTTGACTCTTGACGTCATGATTAAGCTATTCTAATTCCTTTCAAAGTAAAATGGTAATCCCTGCCCACTTTCTCTTGCACTCTCTATAAAGCTTTCCTGCTAAACCTTTTCGCGTTTATGTATGTATTTTAGCAAATGCCAATTACTCTCAAATGGAGCATGCAACAGACAAACTTGCAACAGAAAAAAGAAAACTGTTGAATAGCCTCGAAAGGTGTAATGAGATAGTTAAGGAACACGAGAACCAAATAAATATGACCAAGACAACAAATAGAGATATGGCCAGAACGATAAAAACCTCCCAAGAGGATTGTTGAAATTATAGGAGACGTTACGAAACATTGATTGGGGAAGTACCTGATAATTAACGGACTATAGGATACCTAAACAGAATGAATAGAAATAAACGAAAGAATGTTAGATGAAATTATGAAATAAGCAGGCAACTAAGGGACTTGGGTAATGATGATGGAGAAGAACCTTCAAGAAATTCAAAAGCAGTGTATAAGCAGGAACAGGTGGAAAAACCCGAGCAATGAAAATTATATAAATGATTTATCATCACGGGAGTAGAGAAAAACCTGTGTCAATTTTATTTGAAGAAAAGATATTGCCCGTATAACAAAGAAGGGTGTACATTTAAGTGGTTTGGAAACAGAAATAAATACAAGGAGAAAAACCTAGTAAAACAACAGCAGCATATTCTCGAACAATACAAGTCATAAAAGTAAGGTTGAAAACACAGAAGACAAGGAAAAGGTTAATAAAAATGTCGATTTTTTAGAACAAAGGGTGGATGAGTTACTGACCAAACTCTCAAACATGAGAGTCAAATAACATGGGGACAACGATGCCAGATGGGAGGAATGGCAAACACAGAGGGGCGTATGGCACAGAGGTCAGTACCCGACCATATATTGCAGAATCACCAGAGGTTAAATTCAATGCCATATGCAGGAACATTACATACAAGGGGATCTAAAAAAAAAAAGGAAGAAGAATATAAGACGTACTGTAGAATAAAATACAGGGAAGATGTATAAAGAGTGCAAAATATATTATGAAAATGTAAAGGGAATTATATAATAAATAAGATCTATGGAGGGGAAGATGAACAAAAATAGCCCACCGTTATATAGCTGACTGAAACGCATCAAGGAAAATAAAAAAAAAAATTAAAAATTGAAGGATATAAAATTCATGAGAGTAATAGAAAAACATGAGGGGGAATACTGATAGGAATTAATGAAGAACTAGGATAAGTATCTGTTGAAGTGAATAGAGAGATAAAAATGGGCAATGGTCGAATCAAGTTTAGTTAAGACTAGTGTATGCTCCACAAGAAGGTAAGAAGGGGACCAAGAAGAAAAAGGAGGAAATGTATAAAATAATATAAGAAGTCAAGAAATCAAATAAGAATAGAGAAAAATTACTTATAGTCGGAGATTTTAATTGTAAAGTAAGAGAGGAAAGAGTGGGAGATAAAGACAGAAGTTTCAGTAGGTGGGAGGTTGCTGGAACAGCTAGTAGAAAATAGGAATTTAAGTATTATTATTATTATTATTATTATTATTATTATTATTATTATTATTATTATTATTATTGTTATTACTAGCTAAGCTACAACCCTAGTTGGAAAAGCAGGATGATATAAGCCCAAATGCACTAACATTGAAAAATAGCCCAGGGAGATCAGGAAATGAGGAAATAAATAAACTGCAAGAGAAGTAATCAACAATTAGAATAAAATATTTTAAGATCGGTAACAATAAAATACATCTTTCACATATAAACTATAAAAAGAGACTTATGTCAGCCTGTTCAACATAAAAACATTCGCTGCAAGTTTGAACTTTTGTAGTTTAAAGGTATTAAAGGCCGCTCATGAAGGGCAGAGGCAAGGGATTGTCTGATTAATTGATTATGATTTATCTGGCATCCTGACATCTAAGTTCAGAGACGCCGATATTATTTGTTATAAATAGATAAATAAATGGTAATTCAGTTTAAAACAATTAAAGAAAAAATCATCCTTATAACAGTTAGATAGCTTTCAGAAGACTTGCTTCTGAAATAAATTAAAAAATTACACTAGTATGGTACGACACATCATGTCCGTGAATCTTGGCAAGGATGAACCTGCCATCCTCACCTCGAGCCTAAAACAGATGTTTATTTCTTTCAGTACTATAAGTGGAGCATTCTATCAACAAATGTCTCACTGTCAAGGGTACCAAAAAGTCGTTGCAATATGTTGGTGTTGGCCCTTCAGCAGAAACTCATGTGTCAAGCGAGTGTGACCATTGTGGAGACGGCAAAGAAATGTCTCCCACTTTCGGGGCATCATGTTATACCTCCAAGGAGATATGACATTTGTTATTTCTCTCATTTTATTGCTATTTAGACATTCCCAGTGCTGTTCCCAATTATTATAAAACAATATCTTAATAGTAGATAGCAAATCATTACAGGGAATGGGATACCTTCTTAGTAGCAACTCGGAAGCAGCATTCTTTGCCAGTAAATCTGCCTTCTCATTCCCAAACACACCTAAATGTGCTGAAACTCAACAAAATCGAACTGTTATACCTCTCAGTCCAATCATAAAAGTCTATTCTAAAATCTTTAAAACTAAAGAGTTACTAGAATTAAAAATTTCCAAAGCTTGTAGGGCACTCCTTGCATCACTAAAAATGGTAAAATTACCCTTCTTCTACAACGCTATTTTCTCAGTGGCAGTTAGTATGCCATATAGTTTTGCAGTAAATATGGAAGATGTTAGAGGAAGTGCATCTCTATAACTAAAACTATTACTATGTACTCCAAATCCAACGCCCGCATCAGATTTGGAGCCATCAGTATATATTAAAGTTGATTCCCTATGTTCTGCAACATGTTCCATAAAAAAGATATGGCTTCTATGTCAGTCACATTCTTTTCAACACCAATAAAATATTTACAAAAAGATATCTCATGTAATTTCCACGGAGGTGTTGATGATATCTTACTTCTAATTATTTTAAGACTGTTCAATCATTGTTTCACCCGTAAACCATAAGGTTGAGGAGATTTAGGGTGCATCTTAAAGTATGTTGAGTGCCTTACAAGGCTTGCAGTCTGAAAGGCTAAAGAATAAGGGAGCCTTTCCCACCTAAACCAATGCTGAACAAAAGAAGACTTTCGGTAAAGGTCTAAATGTAACTCTCCAGCGTCAACAAGGAGGCTTGGGATAGGTGAAGTTCTAAAGGCTCCTGTGGCCAATCGGATATCAGTATGGTGTATAGAATCTAAAATCTTTAGTCTACTTGGCTGATTAGTAAATTTCATACCCATAACTAATTTTTGAAAAAATTAAAGCCTTGTATAATTTTGAAATAGTTTGGCGGTCTGCTCCCCGTGATGTACGAGACAAAACTTTTAGAAGATTCAGACCCTCAAGACACTTTACTATTAAAGCTTTCAAGTGTGGAACCCATGTAAGCCTACAATCAAATATCAATCCTAAAAATCTAGCCTCACTTACACATGGGATACGTTGACCATTGATGTATATATCCGGGTCTGTATGTACTCCCCAGATATGACAGAAATAAACAACAGCTTTACTTGTCGAAAACTTGAATCCATTCATATCAGCCCATTGAATTATTTTGTCGATTGAGAGTTGTAATTTTCTCTCAACCTTTGACATTCTAGCTCCAGAAAATGATATAGAGAAATCATCTACAAATAGTGTTGAGAGAATTTCTCTAGGAATGGCTGAGGATATCCCATTTATGGCTAGTGCAAACACGGTTACACTCAGCACACTACCCTGGGGAACTCTCTCTTCCTGACATTTCCTCTCTGACAAAGTTTCACCTACTCTAACTTGAAAAAATCTATGTGAAACAAATGCTTGATTGAACAATGGTAGCTCTCCTCTCAGTCCTAAATTATGAATGGCTTCAAGTATACCATATCTCCATGCAGTATCATATGCCTTTTCGAGGTAAAAAAAGACTGCTAAATGGTCCTGTTTTGAAGCAAAGGCTTCACAAATAGACGACTCAAGTCGTATCAACACATCAGTCAAGGCAAGGGATAGTGTGACATTGCCGTAGCAAGCAAGAAAATGCCTTAGAGACTGATCATATACTGTATCATATGATCAGTGGCCAAGCCCTCTTTCCACACAAGCTAGGACCAGGGTGGGTCAGGTAATGGCTCCTGGTGACTCAGCAGGTAAACCTATACGCTCCCCCAACAACTCCGTCCTTACCTCATAAGGATGGTAAAGTTGCAGACACTAATGGAACTAAAAGGTTTGAGCAGAACTCGAAACCCCGTCTGGCAATCACCAGGCAGAGACGTTACCATTAGTTTGGGAGGTTCATTTTACAATTTTCCCACAGCTGGAATAAAACTTCTAGAATACTGTGCAGTATTGAGCCTTATGATAGAGAAGGCATGACCATTAGAATTAATTGGTACTGTCCAGGAAGATCTGAATGCAAAGGATGGTCAGATTTATGACAAAATCTTATGCGACATATATAATGACTTAATTGAACGACGGTGTGAGAGATTAATATTTAGATCAGGAATAGGCAATTTAATAGACCGCAAATTTTTGTCCAACAAAATAAGATGAAAATCAGCAGCTGAAGACCAGACAGGAGAACAATACTCGAAACAAGGCAGAATGAAAGAATAAAAAAAGATTCTTCAGAACAGAATAATCACCGAAAACCTTAAAATACTTGATCAATAAGCCATTTTTTGTGCAACTGAAGAAGAGACAGGCCGAATGTGTTTCTCAAAATTAAATTAGCAATCAAGCATCAAACTTCATGCCCTATAATTTGCACCATATACTAATTTTAGCTAGATCTCTATTAAGGGATACAGCAACCCCAGATCTGCATATGCAACAAGCATGTTTTCTATGCCAAACCATGTGTATATAGTATGAAAATTAATGGGCCAAGAACACTACCCTGAGGAAAACCAGATATCACATTCCTATGCTCACTATAGTGTCCATCAACAACAACTCTTTGCGAACTATTACTTAAAAATGCACAAATGATAATAAGAAAACAACGGCAACACTAAAATCAAGGACAATTATACGAACTTCCCGACCACCCATAGAAAATGTAGAGGAAAATGGACGAGAAGTGAAGATGGAATACGTACAATTATAGACTGCTGAATAATTAGAAAAGAATAACAAATAGGATTAAATACATTAATCACAATACCACGGTAATTGAAATCGACTAGCGAACGAAGAATAATCAGAAAAGATCGATTGCTTTGAGGTTTTCTGGCATCCTGACATCTAAGTTCACTGCCGCCCCAGAATTCTAGAGTTAAAAGGATTTAAAGAAGATACTGAAGCTAAAGGACTGAAAATCATCAAAGGTAAGGGGACGATAAAAAAAAAAGTATAAAACATGGCAAGAAAAGGTTAATAGGATAAAGGAGAAATGCATAGGGGAAAGTCGCTAAAAAAAATGAAAGTAAGCAAAAAGAACAGGAACATTAATGAAGATGAAAAGAAAGATAAAGATCTGATTGAAGGAAAATAATTTAGAAAACAGACGACTCCGTGAAATAAAGAAAAACTGATAGATAAGTATATAATGTGGGAAAATGTCTGAGAAAATGCAAAGCAGGTAATAAAAATAGCAGATGAAGTAAAAAAGAAAAGGTGGTGTCATGGGGCAGCATTCTGAGATTTCAAAATAATAATAGACGGATATACGACGTGCATTATGACACTGACATCAGAAATAAAGATGGAGTAACAATAAGAAATGTTGAAGACATTAAAAAAGAATTTGAACGTTATTATACAGATCTATTCAAGTTAGAAATGGGTAATACTGAAGTGGAGAGACAAGGTAAAAATATTAATCAATTCACTCTCAAGTGGGTAATGAGAAAAATCAAATTATAAAAAGGTAAAGTAATGAAGACAACTCAACACGAGGTAGATGTAGTTATACTATCCCTGAAAAATAAGAATACAAGAGACAGACAAGAAATAAGAAATAAGATTATGAAAAACATGGGCCAAGACACGAAGAAAAGCATAAGAGAAATAAATGAAATTGAAGAGAGAATAGATCTTCCTAATCGGGTAGTTGAATCGGTAGAACTTCGAAAGTTCAAAGTTGCAGCCAATGATTTTATGTTAAACAGGTTGACATAAGCCTTTTTATAATTTATATATGACATAAGTTTTGATATTGTTACTGTTTTTAGAAAATTAACTTTTAATTTTTTCTCATATCGTTTACTTATTTCCTTATTTTCTTTCCTCGCTGAGCTATTTTTCCCTATTGAAGTCCTCGTGCTTATAGCATCATGCTTTTCCAACTAAGGTTGTAGATTAGATGATAATAATAATAATAATAATAATAATAATAATAATAATAATAATAATAATGGCATGAACTATTTATTACGAACGCTGTTATTATGATGTTTGATAAACTAAGGATAATGAAAATTATGAAGGAGATTAATGTCATGATAAACAGATTTCAGTATGGTGGAATAGAGGGTATATCAACAGCAGATCGCCTTACCACACTGAATGCTGTTATACATTACAATAATCATTTAGGAACCTCAACATACATAAGGTTTGGGGATGCAGTAAAGTATTTCGAGAAAGAGCTTGAAAGGCTGTATTAAAGAATTGAGTAAGATGATGCTAATAGGATATATAAATCAAATGCGAAGGCTAAAGCAATAGTTGAGAGTCCTATCGGATATACATAAGGAATTAACATAGAAAAAATGTAAGACAGGGAACAATTTTTGAACTAAAATTATGTTAAACTGTGAAGGACAAAGCTATTAATACAACTAGTAAGAATACGAAACATCAGAACAGAAACCCTGATTTGTGTACATAATATAGTTTCCTAGCAACAATAGATACAAAGTAGAAAGAGCTATAAGCAACTGCCGCAACTTGCAAGAACAAAAGAAATTTACTTTCCGCACCAGTCTCCCGAGGTCAGCGGTGTTAGTAATAATACACAAAACAGAAGTTATAAAGGTTAATGAAGGTGTTAAAAGTGAAAGGATAGAAACAGTTAAGGAATATAATTGATTAGGTCAATGGTACTCAGAAAAGGGAAACCACAGTTTTAGCATAAGTAAAAGGGAAGCAAAGATTGAATACATAGTGCAAGAAGTTAGGAAGTATGGAGACACTAACAGAGTAGATTTTGCATTGCTGGTGAGAATAAAGTTTTATAAAAAGAAAAAAAAAAAGTAGTAGTACCAACAATGTTTGCACATATTGAAACATGAGGTGTAATAAAAGAAAAAGAATTAAGAGGGTATACAGTACAAAATTTTGAAAGGAATGTTTAAACAGGTTGCTACCATTATTATTATTATTATTATTATTATTATTATAATTATTACTTGCTACGCTACAACCCTATTTGGAAAAGCAAGATGCTATAAGCCCAAGGGCTCCAACAGGGAAAATAGCTCAGTGAGGAAAGGAAATATACTACAAGAAAAGTTTAGGGATAACAACATTAAAATATATTATACAGTATATAACTATAAAAACTTTAACAAAACAAGAGGAAGAGAAGTAAGATAGAATATTGTGCTCGAGTGTACCCTCAAGAAAGAGAACTCTACCCCAAGATAGTGGAATACAATGGTACAAAGGCTATGGCACTACCCAAGACTAGAGAACAATGGTTTGATTTTTTAGTATCCCTCTCCTAGGAGAGCCGCTTGCCACAGCTGAAGAGTCTCTTCTCCCTTACCAAGAGGAAATTAGCCACTGAACAATTACATTGCAGTAGTTAACCCCTTGAGTTTAGAAGAAAGAATTGTTTGGTAATATCAGAGTTGTCAGGTGTACGAGGACAGAGAAGAATGTGGAAAGAATAGGCCAGACTATTCGGTGTATACGTAAGCAAAGATAAAATGAGACGTAACCAGAGAGACGGATCCAATATAATACTGTCTGGCTAGTCAAAGGATGCCATAACTCTCTAGCGGTAGTATCACAACGGGTGGATGGTGCCCTGGTCAACCTACTACTTATAAAAGTTTAATAGCAGAAACAGGAATATGGGCAGTTGAAAATAAAATCGAGTATGAAAAGGTGATGATTTTTCATAACATCAGATGATAAACGACTAGTTGAGGTGATAGTAGAAGACCAAATAAGGGAACCATATGGGAATGTTGGGGAAAAAAAGACTTTTAAAAATATGCATAAAATTCAATATTGTAATTGAAGAAATAAAAAATTATAAAAGCAAGAACTAAAGAAAGAAAAAAAATGAAGTGGCGGATGAAATTGAAAGAAAAACAGTAGAAAACAAACCAGAAATGACCAAGCTGAGGTTTGGGAACAGTAATGGCAGAAGTGAATACATAGGAGAACTTAACATTAAGGAAGCAATAACAGTAATGAAGACTCAGATGTAATCTTCCTTAGCACGAAGATAACTCAATATATGGTAGTCTACATAAGAAAATTGAAAGATGTCTATATGTAGAAATGCTCTACAGTTTCGTCCGCCAACGTACCTCTTCTTGGAGCGTTTATTATCCATTTTTTTGCGTAATAAACGCTCCAAGAAGAGGTCCATTGGCGGACGAAACTGTAGAGCATTTCTATATATAGACATCTTTCAATTTTCCTTATGTAGACTACCATATATTAAGTTATCTTCGTGCTAAGGAAGATTACATCTGAGTCTTCATTACTGTTATTGCTTCCTTAATGTTAAGTTCTCCTATGTATTCACTTCTTCCATCACTGTTATATAGTAATGAAGACATGTTCGAATATTGTAGTTTTAAAAGAAAATTATAAAAAAGGGAGTGAAAAGGATAGGCTTTGTGTGATATGTAGTGAGGAAAATGATATAACTGAGCATGTGTTTATCTGCAATGAATTAAGACAATTTAAAAGCAATAGCATAGAATTAAGGAAGTTAGAATCACCAACCATAGAAGTTGCCCGAATTAGAAGACAGGCGCTTGAAGTTAGAAGTGAAAGTGTGCAAGCTGTGAAGCTGTCTGTTTAGAAGATAACTAATGGCAATGAACTTTCTACAGATTGCAGCACTTTGCAACTATTACGCTTCTACAGTAGTAGTGCGCCCACAATTATGCCTGGAACTAAAGAGTAATGAAGGGGGATGGGAGGATGTCCATACACATAAAATAAAAAGAAATCGAAAAATAAAGGACGAAAAAGTACAAAAACGAAGTGTAAATTCATTCAAGACGTTAAAATACAGGATATGAGGTAATCCAAGTGTCAACCAAACTAGGGATATAGAATGTTAGTTTTGCAAATTCTATAAAATGATTCACACTATTTGTCGCCTTAAGAGAGGAAGTTACAAACCTTTGACCTTTGTAACGGAAAGTATTATACAAGATATCTGCAATACATTCTAGTTTATAGAGTAGTCCATACTACCTAAATTATCAAGTACATCAAAACATTGACGTCAAAATTCCATCAACAGTATAGACCAAAGTGCAAGGAAAACAGTCAATGGAAATACCAATGCCTGTTCAAAACACGATTGAATATTGACTTGAAGTGTTCTGGCATGTTCGAAACACGATTCGGCTAAATATTAATAGAACGAACTAGCTGTGAATCAAGAAAGGGCATGCGCCTGGCCACTCATAACTATACAGTAGGTTTGCTAACATTCCAAGAGGTTATATTATCTAGCTCCAACTATCTGAAACGGAAAACGCCATTTATATATATATATATATATATATATATATATATATATATATATATATATATATATATACATGTGTGTGTGTCCTTAGAAATCCGAATCATATTTTCTATGCAAAAAAGGTTATAATATCAAAGTTAACGTCAAAACTTAGGTTACATCGAAAAGCAAAATTTTAAATATTGTATCATGAAATACATGAACTATTAGGAGGAATTAGAGGGCAATATCTTTTTTTTTTTTTAGCAAAGGATGTTGTGTTCTTTTATCTCTTGTCTTTGCACTGAAGCAAGAACAACAAAAACATCCTCAGTAATCATTATCATTATTATCATTACTATGATCATTACTTGCTATGCTAGAACTCTAGTTGGAAAAGCAGGATGCCATAAGCCAAGGGGCTCCAACGGCGAAAATAGCCCAGTGAGGAAAGGAAACAAAGGAAAATAAAATATTTTAAGAGCAGTAACAACATTAAAATAAATATTTCCTATAAAAACTATAAGAAAAAAAATTGACAAAACAAAAGGAAATAAGATAGAAAGCGGAAACTGATAGCGGTGCCAGAAAACACCATCTGGGGTTTCATAATAAAATACAATAAGCCGCTTTACTTCTGTGGCTTCCGACTGTGATTAAAAGTCCCTGTATCTTATCTGAAGCCTTACAAAACAGGAAAGATGACGTCATATTCCAAACACAATAGTAAGACATAATGGTAATATTGATAATAATGATGATAATAGTAATAATAATAATTCAGAAAATAAAACACTGAGAAGTATTGAGCCTTATAATGGAGAAGGCATGACTGTTAAAATTAACTGCATATTTATCAAAGTGCTACGTACAGGACGGTAAACTCTGGGAAGGTCTAAATGCAAAGAATGGTCAGAACTATGCACAACCTTATGAATGAATAACTATAGTCCATTTCTTTTAGCGATGCATATTTGCACCGACTCGCAACGGTGCCCTTTTAGCTCGGAAAAGTGTCCTGATCGCTGATTGGTTGGACAAGATAATTCTAACCAATCAGCGATCAGGAAACTTCTCCGAGCTAAAAGGGCACCGTTGCGAGTCGGTGCAAATATGCATCGCTAAAAGAAATGGACTATAAGTGAACGACGAGGCCAGATATTAATATCAATACTAGAAATAAATAATTTAATGTTTCTTTCAAGGTACCCACTCATCTTCATCACTCACATGCCCATATCAAGATTTCTTCTTCGCTAGTTAATTACTGTCTATGTCAGTTTCTATTCAAATCAATAATCAAATATACCGCCTATGATATTTGCCCCCATAACAGTTATTATCTTACTACTCCATAAACTCATATCTCGCATTTAATCAACCTGTCTCATTAATTCTTTCAAAATAAAACCCCAAATTAGTTCAAGCATTCTTTTTCTAATATTACTGTTCTAAGGCCTTTCCCTAATTCACCTTTTTCACATTCAAATAACCAAATATGTTAATAGTCTCATCATTCCAAACCAAAACAAGCTACACTGACATTATAATTGATCTTATATATATATATATATATATATATATATATATATATATATACATATATATATATATATATATATATATATATATACACACACACACACATATATATATATATATATATATATATATATATATACATATATATATAAATTGGTTCTATGACCGTTAAAACTTTCACTATCTTATTATTCTCAATTACTGACACATAATCAGAGGGGTAGATGTCATTACACAACTTTAGAATCTTAATTTCTGCCTTGACGAACATAATTACGTTCTCCTCCAGTCATACAATCCTCTTCTTGTATTTGGTTTTAATAATGGATGAATATGAAACACCCCATAAACATAGTAATCATATATGAAGCTCCCATAAACATAATGATAAAATACAGTTTCCCATAGACGTACTGATAAAATATGAAAGCCTCCCATAAACACACCAATAAAATACTTCCCCATAGACGTACTGATAAAATATGAAAGCCTCCCATAAACATACTAATAAAATGCAGTTTCTCATAAACGTACTGATAAAATATGAAAGCCCCCATAAACATACTAACAAAATACAGTTTCCCATAGATGTAGTGATAAAATATGAACGCCCCCCATAAACATACTAACAAAATACAGTTTCCCATAGATGTAGTGATAAAATATGAACGCCCCCCATAAACATACCAACAAAATACAGTTTCCCATAGATGTAGTGATAAAATATGAACGCCCCCCATAAACATACCAACAAAATACAGTTTCCCATAGATGTAGTGATAAAATATGAACGCCCCCCATAAACATACCAACAAAATACAGTTTCCCATAGATGTAGTGATAAAATATGAATGCCCCCCATAAACATACCAACAAAATACAGTTTCCCATAGATGTAGTGATAAAATATGAACGCCCCCCATAAACATACCAACAAAATACAGTTTCCCATAGATGTAGTGATAAAACATGAAAGCCCCCATACACATACTAACAAAATACAGTTTCCCATAGATGTAGTGATAAAATATGAAAGCCCCCCATAAACATACTAACAAAATACAGTTTCCCATAGATGTAGTGATAAAATATGAAAGCCCCCATAAACATACTAACAAAATACAGTTTCCCATAGATGTAGTGATAAAACATGAAAGCCCCCCATAAACATACTAACAAAATACAGTTTCCCATAGATGTAGTGATAAAATATGAAAGCCCCCATAAACATACTAATAAAATACAGTTTCCCATAGACGTACTGTTAAATATGAAAGCCCCCCATATACATACTAATAAAATACTTTCCCATAGACGTACAGATAAAATATGAAAGCCTCCCATATACATACTAATAAAATACAGTTTCTAATAGACGTAGTGATAAGATATGAAAGCCTCCCATAAACATACTAACAAAATACAGTTTCCCATAGATGTAGTAATAAAATATGAAAGCCCCCCATAAACATACTAATAAAATACAGTTTCCCATAGACATATTGATGAAATATGAAAACCTCCCATAAAAATATCGATAAAATACTTTCACATAGACGTACTGATAAAATATGAAAGCCCCATAAACATACTAATAAAATACAGTTTCCCATAGATGTAGTGATAAAATATGAAAGCCCCCCATAAACATACTAACAAAATACAGTTTCCCATAGATGTAGTGATAAAATATGAAAGCCCCCCATAAACATACTAACAAAATACAGTTTCCCATAGATGTAGTGATAAAATATGAAAGCCCCCCATAAACATACTAACAAAATACAGTTTCCCATAGATGTAGTGATAAAATATGAAAGCCCCCCATAAACATACAAACAAAATACAGTTTCCCATAGATGTAGTGATAAAATATGAAAGCCCCCCATAAACATACAAACAAAATACAGTTTCCCATAGATGTAGTGATAAAATATGAAAGCCCCCCATAAACATACTAACAAAATACAGTTTCCCATAGATGTAGTGATAAAATATGAAAGCCCCCCATAAACATACTAACAAAATACAGTTTCCCATAGATGTAGTGATAAAATATGAAAGCCCCCCATATACATACTAATAAAATACAGTTTCTCATAGACATAGTGATAAAATATGAAAGCCCCCCATAAACATACTAACAAAATACAGTTTCCCATAGATGTAGTGATAAAATATGAAAGCCCCCCATAAACATGCTAATAAAATACAGTTTCCCATAGACGTATTGATGAAATATGAAAACCTCCCATAAAAATATCGATAAAATACTTTCACATAGACTTACTGATAAAATATGAAAGCCCCCATAAACATACTAATAAAATACAGTTTCCCATAGATGTAGTGATAAAATATGAAAGCCCCCATAAACATACTAACAAAATACAGTTTCCCATAGATGTAGTGATAAAATATGAAAGCCCCCCATAAACATACTAACAAAATACAGTTTCCCATAGATGTAGTGATAAAATATGAAAGCCCCCCATAAACATACTAAAAAAATACAGTTTCCCATAGATGTAGTGATAAAATATGAAAGCCCCCCATAAACATACAAACAAAATACAGTTTCCCATAGATGTAGTGATAAAATATGAAAGCCCCCCATAAACATACTAACAAAATACAGTTTCCCATAGATGTAGTGATAAAATATGAAAGCCCCCATAAACATACTAATAAAATACAGTTTCCCATAGACGTATTGATGAAATATGAAAACCTCCCATAAAAATATCGATAAAATACTTTCACATAGACGTAGTGATAAAATATGAAAGCCCCCATAAACATACTAATAAAATACAGTTTCCCATAGATGTAGTGATAAAATATGAAAGCCCCCCATAAACATACTAACAAAATACAGTTTCCCATAGATGTAGTGATAAAATATGAAAGCCCCCCATAAACATACTAACAAAATACAGTTTCCCATAGATGTAGTGATAAAGTATGAAAGCCCCCCATAAACATACCAACAAAATACAGTTTCCCATAGATGTAGTGATAAAATATGAAAGCCCCCCATAAACATACTAACAAAATACAGTTTCCCATAGATGTAGTGATAAAATATGAAAGCCTCCCATAAACATACTAATAAAAGTACAGTTTCCCATAGACGTACTGTTAAATATGAAAGCCTCCCATATACATACTAATAAAATACTTTCCCATAGACGTACAGATAAAATATGAAAGCCTCCCATATACATACTAATAAAATACTTTCCCATAGACGTACAGATAAAATATGAAAGCCTCCCATATACATACTAATAAAATACAGTTTCTCATAGACGTAGTGATAAGATATGAAAGCCTCCCATAAACATACTAACAAAATACAGTTTCCCATAGATGTAGTGATAAAATATGAAAGCCCCCCATAAACATACTAATAAAATACAGTTTCCCATAGACATATTGATGAAATATGAAAACCTCCCATAAAAATATCGATAAAATACTTTCACATAGACGTACTGATAAAATATGAAAGCCCCCATAAACATACTAATAAAATACAGTTTCCCATAGATGTACAGTAGTGATAAAATATGAACGCCCCCCATAAACATACTAACAAAATACAGTTTCCCATAGATGTAGTGATAAAATATGAAAGCCTACCATAAACATACTAACAAAATACAGTTTCCCATAGATGTAGTGATAAAATATGAAAGCCCCCCATAAACATACTAACAAAATACAGTTTCCCATAGACGTACTGTTAAATATGAAAGCCTCCAATATACATACTAATAAAATACTTTCCCATAGACGTACAGATAAAATATGAAAGCCTCCCATATACATACTAATAAAATACAGTTTCTCATAGACGTAGTGATAAGATATGAAAGCCTCCCATAAACATACGAATAAAATAGTTTTCCATAGATGTACTAGAGGGACACTCAATAGATCACAGGCCTCTGCCACAGCAGCCTATTTCTTGACCTTTTGTTCGACCTTGACCTCTGACCTTAATATTTATCAATTGGTGTGAATTTTTATACACTCAAATATGAACCAAGTTTGAAGTCTCTTTGACAAGAATGTCCAAACTTAAGGCTGATTATATGATATGGACATATTGCCCGTCCGTGACCTAGAGTCCTAGACCTTTGACCTTCCAAAGTTTAATACTTTCGGCTCTTTACAGAAAAGTTTAAAATCCTTGAAAGTTTCATTACTTTACGATTAAGATTTTAGCCATATGGTTGTTGACCGGAATTTGATCTATTGCTTAACCTTGACTTTGGACTCAACCTTGACCTTAACATGTATTAATAGGTGTGGATTATCATGCACTCTAATATGAACCAATTTTGAAGTCTCTGTGATAAGTATGTCCAAACTAATGGCTGATTATGTGATATGGACGTTTTTCTTGTCTGTGACCTTGACCTTTGTACATCCAAAACTTAATAATTTTTAGCTCTTTACCTATCAGTTTAAAATCCTTACAAGTTTCATTACTTCACGATTAAAATAGTGACCGTATGGTTGTTGACCGGAATTTGACCTTTTGCTTGACCTTGAATTTGACCTTGACCTTCGACCTCACCGTGTATTAAATGGTGTGGATTTACATACACTCGAATAGGAACCATATTTGAAATCTCAGTGACAACAATGTCCAAACTTATGGCTGATTACGTGATTTGGACAGCTTGTTTGACTGTGACCTTGACCTTTGACCTTGTCCTTCCAAAATCTAATCATTTCCAGCTTTCTACATAAAAGTTGATTCCTGCAAGTTTCATTACGCTACGATTAAAATAGTGGCCTGGAAGGTGTTCACTAACAAACAGACACACACGAACAAACATACAATCAGGAGATAAATATAACCTCCTTCCAACTTCGTTGGCAGAGATAAAAATGCTTTCCAATAGACGTAGTGATGAAGTATGAAAGTCTCCCATAAAAATGAAAAAATACTTTCCGATAGACGTAGTGATGAAATATGAAAGTCTCCCATAACTATAACAAAATACATTCCCATAGATGTAGCAATGAAGTCTGAAAGTCTCCCATAAACATAAAATACTTTCCAATAGACGTGGTGATGAAGTATGAAAGTCTCCCATAAACATAATAAAATACTTTCCAATAGACGTGGTAATGAAGTATGACAGTCTCCCATAAACATAATAAAATACTTTCCAATAGACGTAGTCATGAAGTATGAAAGTCTCCCATAAACATAATAAAATACTTTCCCATAGACGTGGTAATGAAGTATGACAATCTCCCATAAACATAATAAAATACTTTCCAATAGACGTAGTCATGAAGTATGAAAGTCTCCCATAAACATAATAAAATACTTTCCCATAGACGTAGTGATGAAGTATGAAAGTCTCCCATAAACATAATAAAATACTTTCCAATAGACATGGTAATGAAGTATGACAGTCTCCCATAAACATAATAAAATACTTTCCAATAGACGTAGTGATGAAGTATGAAAGTCTCCCATAAACATAATAAAATACTTTCCCATAGACGTAGTGATGAAGTATGAAAGTCTCCCATAAACATAATAAAATACTTTACTATAGACGTAGTGATGAAGTATGAAAGTCTCCCATAAACATAATAAAATACTTTCCAATAGACGTGGTAATGAAGTATGACAGTCTCCCATAAACATAATAAAATACTTTCCCATAGACGTAGTCATGAAGTATGAAAGTCTCCCATAAACATAATAAAATACTTTCCCATAGACGTGGTAATGAAGTATGACAGTCTCCCATAAACATAATAAAATACTTTCCAATAGACGTAGTGATGAAGTATGAAAGTCTCCCATAAACATAATAAAATACTTTCCAATAGACGTAGTGATGAAGTATGAAAGTCTCCCATAAACATAATAAAATATTTTCCAATAGACATGGTAATGAAGTATGACAGTCTCCCATAAACATAATAAAATACTTTCCAATAGACGTAGTGATGAAGTATGAAAGTCTCCCATAAACATAATAAAATACTTTCCCATAGACGTAGTGATGAAGTATGAAAGTCTCCCATAAACATAATAAAATACTTTACTATAGACGTAGTGGTGAAGTATGAAAGTCTCCCATAAACATAATAAAATATTTTCCAATAGACGTAGTGATGAAGTATGAAAGTCTCCCATAAACATAATAAAATACTTTCCAATAGACGTAGTGATGAAGTATGAAAGTCTCCCATAAACATAAAATACTTTCCAATAGACGTGGTGATGAAGTATGAAAGTCTCCCATAAACATAATAAAATACTTTCCCATAGACGTAGTCATGAAGTATGAAAGTCTCCCATAAACATAATAAAATACTTTCCAATAGACGTGGTAATGCTACTTTCCAATAGACGTGGTAATGAAGTATGACAGTCTCCCATAAACATAATAAAATACTTTCCAATAGACGTGGTAATGAAGTATGACAGTCTCCCATAAACATAATAAAATACTTTCCAATAGACGTAGTCATGAAGTATGAAAGTCTCCCATAAACATAATAAAATACTTTTCCATAGACGTAGTGATGAAGTATGAAAGTCTCCCATAAACATAATAAAATATTTTCCAATAGACATGGTAATGAAGTATGACAGTCTCCCATAAACATAATAAAATACTTTCCAATAGACGTAGTGATGAAGTATGAAAGTCTCCCATAAACATAATAAAATACTTTCCAATAAACATAATAAAATACTTTCCAATAAACATAATAAAATACTTTCCAATAGACGTGGTAATGAAGTATGACAGTCTCCCATAAACATAATAAAATACTTCCCAATAGACGTAGTGATGAAGTATGAAAGTCTCCCATAAACATAATAAAATACTTTCCAATAGACGTAGTGATGAAGTATGAAAGTCTCCCATAAACATAATAAAATACTTTCCCATAGATGTAGTGATGAAGTATGAAAGTCTCCCATAAACATAATAAAATACTTTCCAATAGACGTAGTGATGAAGTATGAAAGTCTCCCATAAACATAATAAAATACTTTCCAATAGACGTGGTAATGAAGTATGACAGTCTCCCATAAACATAATAAAATACTTTCCAATAGATGTAGTGATGAAGTATGAAAGTCTCCCATAAACATAATAAAATACTTTCCCATAGACGTAGTGATGAAGTATGAAAGTCTCCCATAAACATAATAAAATACTTTACTATAGAAGTAGTAATGAAATAGGAGTCTCCCATAAACATAATAAAAATACTTTCTAATAGACGTAGTGATGAAGTATGACAGTCTCCCATAAACATAATAAAATACTTTCCAATAGACGTAGCGATGAAGTATGAAAGTCTCCCATAAACATAAAATACTTTCCAATAGACGTGGTGATGAAGTATGAAAGTCTCCCATAAACAAAATAAAATACTTTCCAATAGACGTGGTAATGAAGTATGACAGTCTCCCATAAACATAATAAAATACTTTCCAATAGACGTAGTGATGAAGTATGAAAGTCTCCCATAAACATAATAAAATACTTTACTATAGATGTAGTGATGAAATAGGAGTCTCCCATAAACACAATAAAAATACTTTCCAATAGACGTAGTCATGAAGTATGACAGTCTCCCATAAACATAATAAAATACTTTCCAATAGACGTAGTGATGAAGTATGAAAGTCTCCCATAAACATAATAAAATACTTTCCCATAGACGTAGTGATGAAATATGAAAGTCTCCCATAAACATAAGAAAATACTTTCCCATAGACGTAGTGATGAAGTATGAAAGTCTCCCATAAACATAATGAAATACTTTCCCATAGACGCAGTGAAGAAGTATGAAAGTCTCCCATAAACATAAGAAAATACTTTTCCATATACGTAGTGATGAAGCATGAAGGTCTCCCATAAACATAAGAAAATACTTTCCAATAGACGTAGTGATGAAGTATGAAAGTCTCCCATAAACATAATAGAATACTTTACTATAGATGTAGTGATGAAATAGGAGTCTCCCATAAACACAATAAAAATACTTTCCAATAGACGTAGTGATGAAGTATGACAGTCTCCCATAAACATAATAAAACACTTTCCCATAGACGCAGTGAAGAAGTATGAAAGTTTCCCATAAACATAATAAAATATTTTCCAATGGACGAAGTGATAAAATATGAAATATCCAATAAAATACAGTTTTTTAAGAGAATTATGGAATTTCCAATAAACATTGAGATATAATTATTAATTTCCCATAAATATTAAGATATGATATGAAGCATCCCGTGAACTATCTCCCTTACATTTTGTACTACTTCTGCATATAAAAATTCAAGGTTGCAAGGATATTTTTAGTGGGTAGAGGGGCGAAAACAACACTATAGTCCTGCCCAATCTCTAATTCCCTTAATAACCTTCTTGCCACAAAGCGCAATGATAATGCCACGCCTTTTATTCATGGTACCCTTCGGTAGCAATAAGGAGATTGTCATTGACCTTATATGAAGAGGTCCCTGTGTCATTTACGAGACATTTCTTCCCCCTGAGGTACCAGCAACCTTTGGCAAGAGCCTTTATGGCTGTGGAACGCGGTGCTTTTGTGGCCCGACTCCTCAGTCATTTGCACTTCTCTTAGCAGTAACGTAAATTAATAACTTTGTAGTAAAAGATAAATAATTATTATCCATAATTTGAAGTTATCCTCCCTGGATATCTATTATTATTATTATTATTATTATTATTATTATTATTATTATTAGCTAGGCTACAACCCTATTTGGAAATGCAAGATGCTATAAACCCAAGGGCTCCAAAAAGGGAAAAATAGCCTAGTGAGGAAAGGAAATAAGTAAATAAATAAACGATATAAGAAGTAATGAAAATTAAAATAAAATATTTTGAAACAGATATTTCATATATAAACTCTAAAAGAAATTATGTAAGCCTCCTCAACGTAAAAAAAAAAATGCTGCAAATTTGAACTTTTGAAGTTCTACATATTCAACTACCAGATTAGGAAGATCATTCCACAACTTGGTCACAGCTGGGATAAAACTTCTAGAGTACTGTGTAGTATTGACCCTCATGATGGAGAAGGCCTGACTATTAAAATTAACTGCATACCTAGTATTACGAACAGGATGGAACTGTCTGGGAATATCTGAATGTAAAGGATGGTCAGAATTATAAAAATTCTTATGCAACATGCATAATGAACTAATTGAACGATGGTGCCAGAAATTAATATCTAGATCAGGAATATGAAACTTGATAGACCATAAGTTCCTCTCCAACAAATAAAGATGAGAATCAGCAACTGAAGACGAGACAGGAGAACAATACTCGAAACAATGTAAAACAAAAGAATTAAACCACTTCTTCAGAATAGATTGATCACCGAAAATCTTGAAAGAATTTCTCAATAAGTCAATTTTTTGTGTAATTGAAGAAGACACACACCTAATGTGATTCTCAAAAGTAAATTTGTTGTCGAGAATCACACCTAAAATTTTAAAAGTCATACAAAGTCAAAGAAACATGATCAATACTGAGATCCGGATGTTGAGGAGCCACGGTCCTTGCTTTACTTACAATCATACTTTGAGGTTTGTTAGGATTCAACTTCATGTCATATAATTTGCACCATGCACTAATTTTAGTTAGATCTCTACTAAGGGATTAAGCAACCCAAGATCTACATTCAGTCGATGGAATTGATGCAAAGAGAGTAGCATTATCTGCATGGGCCAAGAACACTACCCTGAGGGACACCAGATATCACATCCCTATGCACACTATGGTGCCCATCAACAACAACTCTTTGCAATCTATTACTTAAAAATTCAATAATGATGCTAAGAAACGAACAAACCACTCCCAACTGTTTGAGTTTGAAAACAAGGGCCTCATGATTTACAAGGTCAATGGAAGCACTAAAATCAAGGCCAATCATACGAGCTTCCTGACCACAATCAAGGGATTTCTGAACACTATTGGTGATTGTAAGGACATCACATGCTCCGAAGACTTTACGAAAATCCAATTGCAAACTAGGGAACAGATGATTACCTTCAGCAAACCTATTAAGACGTTTTGCCAAAATATGTTCAAAAACATTAGATAATATGGGAGTCATGGAAATTGGGCGGTAATCAGTTGGACTTGAGCTACCACAAACATATTTACATAGTTTAGTAACATTACCAATTATTATTATTATTATTATTATTATTATTATTATTATTATTAAGAGAAATAAAATTTCAAAACAATAATTCCACTTAGGAAATATTCTAA
>NC_090760.1:23056785-23091785 GCF_036898095.1 Palaemon carinicauda
TCTATATTTCTCACACTAAATTATCCTTACACATTACATAATATGCAAACATTTCATCTCTATAGAGTCAACATTTGTTTTCATGTGTTAAACATCCATACATTATTTCCATACAGGGAGAATTGGCTTAAGAATCCCTTCATAAACTTCCACCATTGCTTCTATCAACAACTTAAGTCTCCTCTTAATCTTTTGCACACATGCTTATACCTTTATTCTGTATATTCTGTGGCTCATTCTATCTATTAAATCTACTTAAAACTAATAATCTACTTTGTCTCTCACCAACATTAATTGCTCTAGGTTCCTGGTTTCCAATTACCTTATGCTTGCTCACATTTGTTCTCGTCTTTTTTCTCTTGCAGTCAATTTCAAGCATTTTTACTAGTTTCTTTTCACTATCCTCGATCATCACAAAATCTTCTGGAAACAAAAAACTCTTCAACATTGCATTCGAAAATGTCAACATATTTTTTCTGACTTCTCACATCACTGCATTCATAAGAATATTAAAGTCATGGAAACAAACATTTGTGTCCAGCCCTCTTATACACGCTTTACTAGTTATATATTCGAAAGCATATTTCATTTAAAATGTTTAATATTTCCTTAATTTCTATATTTCGTATTGTTGAATTCTCCACATTACGTCTCTTTCTGCTCTAAAATAAAATTTGTATAAGTCTATGCATACCATATAAAGCCTATTTTCTTTGATTTAAGACGTTAAACTTCAATGTTTCATATTAAAGATTTGAAACACTTTTTATTACCCAATTTTAGGAATTTCTTCCCTTATCAATCTTTCCACAATCGATGTTACTTTCACAATCAAAATCTAACCATAAATTTTTTACGTAATACCAAGAAATATTGAAGCTCTATAATTCTTACAAACACCTCTTACCTTTACATGTACAGTAGATAACAGAGAAATTACACCTTTCTCAATTTCCTTGAACCGTTTCTCATCCAAACGTACCATGCATACCCAGATTAACAAACACCATACTGCAGTATCTCTTTTTGTAATTCAATCAACAACTGGCATCTGTCTACTCTTCATCCTCTTCATTGCCATACTCATGTTCTCAACCATCGCTTTTATAAGCATTACCAACCTTAACGCTAACCTATTCACTAAATTCAGTATGCATCACATCTTACACGTTCGACAAGTTTTCAAATGACCCACTTCATTAACCTAAAACTGCATTCATTTCATGCAGCATCTCTTACTTCCTTTTCCCATTTAACAACAATACCTTCTTTCTATTTCTTATCAAACTCTTTCTTATTACCCTGTCCATCCTCCTGCATATGTGTACATGGTATTTTCTGTCATGCAATTACAGCACAGATAATCTCAATTTTTTTCACTACCTCGTCCATTTCCTACTCCCACCATTGACCGTTCTTATTACAGCTTCCTATCCATACCTCAAAACACTCCCTGCGATTTCAAAAATGAATTTGGAAAAACACTCACCCACCTGAATTTAACTCGAGTCCTATTTCATCCATTTTCTCTTTATATTTACCTATCAATTCCTTTCCTCCAAACTCATTTGTCTTTGTTACATTTACAGACACATTTTCACCCCTTCTTCCTAACTTAATAATAACTATTTTCATTTTCCCTTCCATTAAATAAAGATCAGGTAAACATCTAGCCATTGCCTCCATCAACATGCTCTTCCAATTGCCCCTTTCCCTTCCAAAAATAAAATCCTTTTCTTGACACGTTTCCTTAAAACTCTCAAGCCTAAATTAATCCAGGAGCTCATTACTACCAACAATGACCTGTTTCTTTCACCTGCATTGGCCATTACAACCCGTAGCACAGCCATCTTTTCATTCAAGTACCCTACATCATCATCATCATCATCATCATCATCATAATAATAATAATAATAATAATAAAAATAATGATAATGATAATGATAATAATAATAAAATAATAATAAAATAATACTAAAATAATAATAGTAGTAGTAATAATAATAATAATAATAATAATAATAATAATAGTAATAATAATAATAGTAATAATAGTAATAGCAGTAATAATAGTAGTAATAGTAATAGTAATAGTAATAGTAATAATAATAATAATAATAATGATAACTATTATTATTATTATTATTATTATTATTATTATTACTATTATTATTATTATTATTATTATTATTATTATAACAATAATTATTATTATTACTATTATTATTATTATTATTATTATTATTATTATTATTATTATTATTATTATTATTACAAGCTAAACTTATAACCCTAGTCAGAAAAGCAAAATGCTATAAGCCCAAGGGCTCCAACAAGGAAAATAGCCCAGTGAGGAAAGGAAACAAGGAAATAAATAATTTTAAGAGAAGTAATAAACAATCAAAATAAAATATTTCAAGATCAGTAATAAATTAGATCTTTCATATATAAACTATAGAAACTTCAAAAAACAAGAGGAAGAGAAATAAGATAAAAAAGCGTGCCCGAGTGTAGGCTACCCTCAAACACAAGAATTTTTTTGTCCATACAATTACGATGGTACAATCATCAAACTACCACATCTTTAGCCACTCTCCTTATCCAAAAAAAAAAAAAAAAAAAAAAAAAAATAATAATAATAATAATAATAATAATAATTACTAAGCTATGTCTCACATAATTAATTACTGTCCTTTACAGTTTACACTACGAAAAAAATATCTCGCTAATCTTTTTCTCCCTAAATCAACTTGAACAATTTCACTATTGTACGTGTCACCTGCTCTACGCCACATTCAACTTGGTACTTTATTCTTTTACTTTATTATCTTTGAGGGTATCAATTCAACCTACGTACACAGTGATTTTGTTCAGTATTATCACCACTTACGTCAGTCGTCATGAAAATATATAGCCTGCTTATTCTAAAGAGACTAGAGAGAAAGATTGATGAAACACTGAGAGATGAACAAGCAGGATTTAGAAAAGGCAGAAGTTGTACTGACCAAGTTTTTTTATTTTAAGACATGTGGTACAGCAATGTGTAGAATATATGGCATTTGTGGACCATGAAAAGGCCTTTGATAGTGTGAACCAGTCAATTTTGTGGAGAGTCCTGCGTTATTATGGAGTTCCTCTTAAATATGTAAATTGGATTAAGTCTGATCATGAGCATCGCAAGTGCAAAGTTGATGTTAGTGGAGTCCTATCAAATGAGTTTCCAGTGAACAACTGAGTTCTCGAAGGTAATGGTTAGTCACCTATGTCGTTTATCCTCTTCATGGAATTTGTAATTCATAGAACAGTTGGGGAAGGTGGAAAAGGATTGGACTGGATTGGTTATAGGAAATTAGCAGACCTAGAGTATGAAGATGATGTTGTCCTTGTTAGCAGAGCACCACAGGATTTGCAATGCTTGCTTACCAGAATGCATGAAATATCACAAGATGTCGAGCTCAAGATAGAAGAAGAGAACGGAAAATGCAATGGATAATGAAATATCATTGGAAAGAGAAAGGATTAATGAGGTAGACTCATTTTAATATTTAGGAACTATGATTTCTAATGCATTGGAGTTCAATGAAAGATTAAAAAGAAGCAAATCAGACAATGGCTAGGTTAAGTAAAATTTGGAAATATAATCAACTGAAATCACATATACAAATCATGTTATACAGTATATCAGTTTAGTGAGATCTGTGTTACAGTATGGACATGAGTCACGGTATGATAATGAAACAAGATTTAGTAGATTTGAGAACAAAACCCTCAGAAGAATATTGGGAGTTAAATGGCAGGACAGGATTAGAAATGAAACTATAAGAGAGATTACTCTAGTGCCATATGTGGATGAGATCATGGCGAAGGGTAAATGGAGATGGTATGGGCATGTTCTTTGCACTTCCCAAGAGAGATTAGTTCACCAAACTTTCAACTGGGCTCCACAAGGCACTAGAAGAGTTGGAAGACCTCGCCCTACATAGCTGAGTTCTGTGAAGCGTGAAGCTCAAGACAGACACGACTGGCGAAATCTAACCGAGGCCCTTTGCGTCAACAGGCCTAGGAGATGATAATGATGAACCTAGGCTTTCCTAATTTAACATGACCTAGGAGGCGATTTTTTTTACCTAAAAATGGGGAATTATGACCATAACTCAAATTATCGTTTCTTAAAAATCATGGATAAAGTACTTATAGGGATTTCTTCTGACCTAGACTAGAGCACCGAATAATGCCTGACCAGGGATTTCCTTCCGGTGCCTCTCCAAATAACTTTGCATACACTCAGTGTATTTCTATGAATTAAGAATTAGAGTCATATGGCACGGTGCTGGCACTGGGGAGTCCATTCAGAAGTTGGACAACAAGATGGAACAAATGAAGAAGTAACTCATGTTACGTAGAATGCAATGAATGAAGGCCGGAAAGTCCTGCCAATTGTTTATTATTCTTTCTTATTATATTTTCTCCTTTCCAAAACAGTGATTGCTATTACTTTTTGCAAACAATAACTTCAACATATAGTAGGGTGAGGCAATTTTGGACACCTTTTTAGTAACCTTTGTACAAAATCTATATCAATAATTTATGACCAAATACCAAACATGTTTTCAGGAGAGGGAGGTCTCATCTATGAAAATGGCTTGTTTCATAATCATCAAAGAATTATAAATTCTCGTATTTCAGCAATAAAAAAAATATCTTAGAGGCGAGGTAATTTTGGACAGTGAGGCAATTTTGGACACATCTGTATCTCCGCTAAGCGCCAACGCTCAGTTGAGCAAACTATGACAATTTGTGGTCCTTATCAATATAAATATGCTAGAAAAAAATTATAGACTTATAATCCAAGATTGTCCAATTTTGCCTCACCAAGAAAAAAGTGAGAAGTTTGCCTGTCCAATTTTGCCTGACCATGGCTTTGAAAACCGTCCAATTTTGCTTTACTATATGAATATGTAAATCAAACTTTGTATTCGAGATCACAAAAATATACTTTTATGTATAAATCTGCATATATGTAATAATAAAAATTCAAAATAAGACATAAGGGGTGCAGTAAGGGGGTGTCTGCCCAAGGTGACACCCTAAAAGTGAGTGACACCCTGAGAGTTACATTTAAGAAAAAAAAAAAAAGTTTCTTTCTAGCTCGATGGTTATTATATGATTTTCAAAAAGTGATCTAATACTGGGGACACTTAAAATTGTTGACACTCAGGGGGTGAAACCTTCAAAAAGATTGACCAAAACATTGTAACATCCTCGAGAGGGGCGTCACCCCAAATGCTAGAAATATCTAAAAAAAAAACATTACTATATACATTGTTCCTATAATAATTCACATATCTAAATTAAAATTTCAGGAATTGAAATAGAATATATTTTCACTGTTCTCCTAATTTCCATGTTGATAACTGTCATGTTGCCTTTTTGATATGGTGTTAAATGCAGCACCATTAGAGTGAACAGCATGACAGATATAGTAGGGTAAGGCAATTTTGGACAGAGGCAATCTTGGACAAGTTAGGCAAATATTGGACAGATACAATATCTCTAAAACTATTAATAATTTTAGAAAACTATAATGCTATCAGAAATTGCCCAACCTTCTACTTTATGAATATTAGTATGTCTGGTTTTTAAAAAGTATTAAGTACCCCTACATAAATTGTTGAATATGGGTGTCCAATAATTGCCTCACCTTCATTTTAGAGTTTCTCAGAAATAATACATGAAATTATTTTTATAAAAAGCAAATTAGTGGATGATGCTAAAGGAAGGTTTAAAATAAAAAATTAATGTAAAAATATGGAATATCTAGTGTCCAATTTTGCCTCGCCTTGAAAAATGGTAAGGCAATTTTGGACACTTAATTTAAAAAAACATCAATTCATGTTAAGTTATTAAGTAATAGATTTTGTAAACTATCTATCTATCTATCTATCTATCTATCTATCTATATATATATATATTCTTAATAATTTTAACTAGAAATATAGATAAATGATAGTTCTTTGAAAATATTTTCTATCATATATTTCAATAGAAAATCATATTGATTTATAATAAAATAAAAAAGAAAAAGTTTTCTATTCATAGAAAATGATAATCAAACCTATTACTAATGAGAAAATTGGGACAAGTACAAAATTGGAAATAAAGGTGAACAATTCAATATATACTATAGCCATATACGTGACAATTTAAATGCTTGAATATATGACGGGTCTATTTAATTCAACCGAATGCTCAAAAAACAGCTTCAGTTCTTTTAAATATGCCACTAAACATTCTCTTTGAGGCATGGGTTCCATAAATAAAGGACCATTAATTCCATCTGTAATTTGAAAAGGTATGTATCCGTTTGGTGCTCTGGATACTCTACTTCTGATGCCTGGCAGTTGATCTTACTGGAATTAGTATGGACCGGCAGGGGTCACTTTCCTTATTTAGATAGGCGCTGCGCATCACTAAGAAACTGGCTATTCTTTGATGAATTTAGCCTATGAATCCTCTATGGATTTAGTCAGTCTATGGAAAGCGAAAATGAAAGAATTGCCCCCAGTCCCGGCCGTAGTGGGTTGCTAAGAAATTCCCGGTTTGTAAATGATTGAAAACAAAATTGAAAATTGGTAATTGAAATGTTAGAACCATGAATCAGACTGGGAAGTTACAGCTAGTAGAGAATGAATTTAGGAAATATAGTTTGGATATCTTGGCCCAAAAGAACAAATGGAGTTAGAAGAGAAGGGGTAGGAATAATGGTGATGACACCAAGAGCAGAAAAGGCATTAACCAAATGGAGAGCTGTAGGTAGCAGATTGTTACTTACAAAAATTATTATTATTATTATTATTATTATTATTATTATTATTATTATTATTATTATTATTATTATTATTATTATTATTATTATTATTATTAGGGCCTATTTAAACCAGAGAAAAAGAGAATTTTTCGCGAGTCCTAAACGGCTTCGGAAGAAAATCTTCGTCGATCTCCAAATCACGGTTCATTATTATTATTATAATAATAATTATTATTATTATTATTATTATTGTTGTTGTTGTTGTTGTTGTTGTTGCTACTACTATTATTATTATTATTATTATTATTATTATTATTATTATTATTATTATTATTATTATTATTATTATTATTATTATCATTATTATTATCATTATTAATAATAATATGAGTTATTAGGGCCTATTGAAACCAGAGAAAACGAGAATTTTTCTTGAGTTCTAAATGGCTTCGGAAGAAAATCGTGGTTCTCCAAATGGATTCAGAAGAAATTACCATAGACTTAGCATGGAATTCTGAATTATTCCAGATGCGAATTTGAACGACTTCGAAAGAAAACCCTGAATCTCCAAATGTCTTCCGAAGAAATAGCCGTAGACTTAGTATAGAGTTCTGAATGTGTCCAGAACAGAATCTTCACGGAGCTGTAAATCAAGTCACGTAATTTATCATCATCATCATTATTATTATTATTATTATTATTATCATTATGGCCTATTGGAATTCTGAATGATTCCAGAAATCTCTGAACGATTTCGGAAGAAAATCTTCCTGAATCTCCTCTCCAAATGACTTCAGAAGAAATAGCCGTAGACTTAGCATAGAGTTCTGAATGACTCCAGAACGGAATCTTCCCGGAGCAGTTCTGAACGGCTCCTCCCCGGATTCCAAAAGACTTCTGAAGACCTGATATCTCTCTCTTTTTTTTTTTTAAACATACCTTGCAACACCTCACGATCTGTATGTACTGTAGCTATGGAAGTTTACGCAGTGAACATAGGGAGGAGGATTTCACTTTACTCACAGAGCTCGTATTCTGGCGGAACAGGTAACTGACTGTGAGAATTTTGTTGCAGCTACAGGATGAACTGGAGGCTATTCGGAACACCTTCATCTACAGAGAGTTTGGATAGGTGCTGCCGAAGTTCGCGAGCTTTGAAGATCATAATGTAAGCGCCTTGAAGGATGATTTGCTTGCGGTTTAGCGACGATGTTCTATAATTGGATTGCATTGGTGTAGAGCGGTGAGCGACGTGTTTCTTCAAAATTCGGCATTGAAGATAGAACATATCAGGACGGCATTGGTAAATATATTGTGTTGCTCTTCGTTGACTTTAGTATGATGGCGTATATTGTATGCCGAGAAATCAATGGCATCCATGTCTTTACCCATCGCCCTTATAGGTAAAGACAGGAAAGCCATCGATTTCTCCGAGGAATCTGACGAACCAAGGACAAACAGCACTGGAATGTCTCTTGAAATCTCGAAGGAGACTGGCGAACTAAGCAAAGAAGATCTTGAAAAACTATAAAAGACGGAAGAGAATAGAGAAGGAAAGCCTTTATATGAAGAAGTATAAAAAATAGCCTTTAGTTAAAGAGGTAAGTCAACTAAAAACTGAGGTCAAATAGCCTTTACTATTAGCGGTTAGTCGCCTTAAAACAGAGATCTCAAAGAGCCTCTAGTGCTAGAAATAAAGCACCCAAAAATAAAGGTTAAAGGGCTTTTAATGTTAGAGGTAAGGGGATTAAAACAAAGGTCAAAGAAACTCTAATGCTAGAGTATAGCACCTCAAAATAGAGGTCAAAGAACCTCTAATGCTAAAAGTAAGGAGCCTCAAAACAGAGGTCAAAGACCCTCTAATGCTAAAGGTAAGGAGCCTCAAAACAGAGGTCAAAGACCTTCTAATGCTAAAAGTGAGCAGTCTCAAAATAGAGGTCAAAGAGCCTCTAATGCTATACGTAAGGAGCCTCAAAATAGAGGTAAAAAAACCCTCTAATGCTCAAAGTAAGGAGCCTCAAAATATAGGTCAAAGAGCCTCTAATGCTAAAAGTAAGGAGCCTCAAAATAGAGGTCAAAGAGCCTCTAATGCTTAAAGTAAGGAGCCTAAAAATAGAGGTGAAAGAGCCTCTAATGCTAAAAGTAAGGCACCTCAAAATAGAGGTCAAAGAGCCTCTAATCCTAAAAGTAAGGAGCCTCAAAATAGAGGTCAAAGAGCCTCTAATGCTTAAAGTAAGGAGTCTAAAAATAGAGGTAAAAAACCCTCTAATGCTCAAAGTAAGGAGCCTCAAAATATAGGTCAAAGAGCCTCTAATGCTAAAAGTAAGCAGCCTCAAAATAGAGGTCAAAGAGCCTCTAATGCTCAAAGTAAGGAGCCTCAAAATAGAGGTTAAAGAGCCTCTAACGCTAAAGGTAAGGAGCCTCAAAATAGGTCAAAGAGCCTCTTAAGGAGCCTCAAAATAGAGGTAAAAAAGCCTCTAATACTAAAAGTAAGGAGCCTCAAAACAGAGGTCAAAGACCCTCTAATGCTAAAGGTAAGGAGCCTCCAAATAGAGGTCGAAGACACTCTAATGCTAAAAGTGAGCAGTCTCAAAATAGAGGTCAAAGAGCCTCTAATGCTATACGTAAGGAGCCTCAAAATAGAGGTAAAAAACCCTCTAATGCTCAAAGTAAGGAGCCTCAAAATATAGGTCAAAGAGCCTCTAATGCTTAAAGTAATGAACCTCAAAATAGAGGTCAAAGAGCCTCTAATGCTAAAAGTAAGGAGCCTCAAAATAGAGGTCGAAGAGACTATAATGCTAAAAGTGAGCAGTCTCAAAATAGAGGTCAAAGAGCCTCTAATGTTATACGTAAGGAACCTCAAAATAGAGGTAAAAACCCCTCTAATGCTCAAAGTAAGGAGCCTCAAAATAGAGGTCAAAGAGCCTCTAATGCTAAAAGTAAGGAGCCTCAAAATGGAGTTCAAAGACCCTCTAATGCTAAAAGTAAGGAGCCTCAAAATAGAGGTCAAAGAGCCTCTAATGCTAGAGGTAAAGCACTTCAAATTAGAGATCAAAGAACATATAATGCTAAGATTATAGTACCTCAAAATAGAGGTCATAGAGCCCTTAATACTAAAGGTATGGAACCTCAAAATAGAGCTTAAATATCCTCTAATGTTGGAAGTATGGCACCTCAAAATAAAAGGTCAAAGAGCCTCTAATGCCAGAGGTAAGGTACCTCAAAATAGAGGCCAAATAGTCTGACCTATTCTTTGTATATTCACCCTACGCATTCGTTTCCTGCGCGCCAGAGATTTTCTGCGCCTTCACCAAAAACTGTGCTTCAGCAGAAACAGCACCAGCAGCATCATGTGCGCTAACGCTCCAGTACTCTCTTTCGCACTCGCGCGAGAGGCAAAAAGAATGAAAACTTTTTGACAGGTTAAAATTGCCCCGTTCCCCTCCCCGCAAACGCATGACAGCATGCCCGCCGGGCAAAAAGTGAAGAGGCTTCACAGAAGGGTTCAAGATCCCGAAGATTCCATCTGCCAAGGCGAATCAAATGATTCCCCTGAAGAAAGGAAAGATGAATACTGTGAAGAACTGCAGAGTATAATAGGTGAGAACCTACAGAGATATGAAAAGTGTGATTAATGACTTCAATGCTAAAGTTGGAAGGAATAATCAAGGGATAGAAAATGTGATGGGTGTTGAGGTTCTTGGCGAAGTTGCAAATGAAAATGGGGCACATTTTATAACTTATTGTTCAACAAACAATCTTGTTACTGAAGGTACTCTTTTCCAGCACAAGGAGATCCACAAATATACAAGGACTTCACCATGTGGCAATTACAAATATCAAACAGATCACATAGCCATTGATAAAGAGAGAAGGAGGACTCTGGGAAATGTAACAAGCTATAGAGGTGCAGATATTGGTAGTGATCACAAGCTCCTCATTGCCACACAAATATTAAAACTGAAAGCACCCAACAGAAATGTAGATAGAATACCTAAGTTTGATACAAATAAGCTTCTAGAGGATGAGCACAGAAATCTGTAACTAAATGTAGGAATCGATTTACAGTCTTAAGAGACTTTAAGAGATGAAGTTTTGGGGCATGCAGTTACAAGGAGAAAACCATGGATATCAAAATAATGATACTTGGAATACTATAAAAAGAAGACAAAGACAGAAATTGATTTCTTAAAGTTTTCGAGAAAGTAATGAAAATTAAAGGCAGAGCATGCCAAGTATTTCAGTATTGATAGTGAGGTCAAAAGAAATATCAGGAATGATTGGAGAGAATATTTAGACAGGAAGGCAGATGAGGCTGGCAAAGCTATGAATTCAGGGAGTGGCTTTGTTGTAAGAATTGCTCTTGGAATTATTAATGAAATCTCTACGGAAAAAAAGAAGCATTTACCCATCAAAAAGAAAGATGGATCTGTTATAACAAAAGAATATGAAGAAAAGCAACGTTGGATTGAACACTTTAGTGATGTCATGAATAGGAAATACGAAGGGAATAATTTGGTTGATATACCTGAAACTGATGAAGACCTTGATGTGCCCATGAATGAATTAGGTGTGTTTGAAGTCAAAGCTATTCTTAAAAAAAAAAAAAAACTCAAAAGATGGAAAGCCCCTAGATACGAAGGAATAACTGCTGAGATGATTTTGCCTGAAAATGAAGTGACTCCCAGATTACCTACAAGATTATTTTGTAGAATGTGGCGTGAAAAGGCAAAGCTTTAAGTATGGGAGCTAGGAGTGCTAGTGAAAATTACAAAAAAAGATCTGACTGATTGCAATCATTACAGAGGGATCACACTTACGTCAGCTGTCATGAAAATATATAGAATGCTCATTCTAAAGAGACTAGAGAGAAAGATTCATGAAAAGTTGAGAGATGAACAAGCAGGATTTAGAAAAGGTAGAAGTTGGACTGACCAAATTTTCATTTAAGACATGTGGTACAGAAATATGTAGAATATAGAATTCCACTTTTGATGGTATATGTGGGCTATGAAAAAGCTTTTGATTATGTGCTCTGGCAAATTTTGTGGAGAGTCCTGCGACATTATGGAGTTCCTCTCAAATATGTAAATTTAATTGTCTGTTCATAAGCATAGCAAATGCAAAGTTAATGTTAGTGGCGTCTTATCAAACGAATTTCCAGTGAAAAGTGGATTACTCTAAGGGAATGTGTTGTTACCTATGTTGTTTATCCTCCTCATAGATTTTGTAATGAATAGATCGGTTGGGGATGGTGGAGAAGTATTGGACTGGATTGGTTACAGAAAATTAGGAGACCTAGAGTATGCTGATGACGCTGTCCTAATTAACAGAACACCACAGGGCTTGGAAAGCTTGCTTACCAGAATGCATGAAAAATCACATGAGGTTGGGCTCGAGATAAATAGAAGAAAGACAGATGATGAGAACGGAATATGCAATGGAAGATGAAATATCTTTGGAAGGATAAAGGATTAATGAGGTAGAATTATTTAAATATTTAGGAACTATGATATCTAATATAGGAGCTTTAGAATTTGAGTTTAATGAAAGATTGAAAAAAGCAAATCAGAGGATGGCTAGGTTAAGTCAAATTTGGAAATCAGGTCGCCTAAAATTACATATAATAATCAGGCTATATATCAGTTTAGTGAGATCGGTGTTACTGTATGGTCGTGAATCTTGGTATATTAATAAAACTCATTTTGTAGATTTGAGAACAAAGCCCTCAGAAGAATATTTGGTGTTAATTGACAGGACAGGATTAGAAATGAAACTAAGAGAGATTACTCGAGCGCCACATGTGGATGAGATCATGGTGAGGGGTAGATGGAGATGCTTTGGGGATGCTCTTTGCTCTCCCTAAGAGAGATTAATTCACCAAACTTTCAAATGGCCTCCACAAGGCACTAGAAGAGTAGGAAGACCCAGGCCTATATGGCTGAGGACTATAAAGCATGAAGTAGGAGATTGTGATTGGTGAAGGATTTATTTCCAATTTTGTACTTGCCCCTATTTTCTCATTAGTAATATGTTTGATTATCATTTTCTATGAAAAGAAAACTTTTTCTTTTTTTATTTTCTTATAAATCAATATGATTTTTTATTGAAATACATAATAGAAAATATTTTCAAAGAACTATTATTTATCTGTATTGCTAGTTAAAATGATTAAGAATATATATATATATATATATATATATATATATATATATATATATATATATATATATATATATATACATACATACATAGATAGATAGTTTACAAAACCTATTACTTAATAACTTAACATTATGAATTGGATGTTTTCTTTTTTAATTAAGTGTCCAGAATTGCCTTACCATTTTTCAAGGCGAGGCAAAATTGGACACTAGATATTCCATATTTTTTCATTCATTTTTTATTTTAAACCTTCCTTTACCATCATCCACTAATTTATTTTTAGAAAAAAAAATTTCATGTATTATTTCCGAGAAACCCTAAAATGAAGGTGAGGCAATTATTGGACACCCATATTCAACAATTATTTTAGGGGTACTTAATACTTTTCAAAAATCAGACATACTAATATTTATAAAGTAGAAGGTTGGGCAATTTCTGATAGCATTATAGTTTTCGAAAATTATAAATAATTTTAGAGATATTGCATCTGTCCAATATTTCCCTTACTTGTCCAAAATTGCCTCTGTCCAAAATTGCCTTACCCTACCATACTTTTTCTTCCCGTCTATAAACGAACTTTCAACAGCCCTTTTGCATAACTATTCCGGCACTTTTCTTTTTACAACTCCAAAGAATACTAACCCATAAAGAATACAAGTGTAACATTTATCGTTAAGAAATATGAAAAAGGAAGTCATATCATATATGATTGAGATTTCATATATATCTTCAAAGAGTATGACACCCAGTGTCAGGCTGCTCAGTCATAACAATTAACGAGAACAAAGCATGATCAGATGTCACAACTGGAGGACCAACCTTGCTTGTTATAACACTAAGGGTATCAGTGAATACCAGGTCCAAGCAATTACCAGACTTGTGAGTAGCCTCACTTATGATTTGTTCACAGCCTGATTCATAGCAAAATCTGTAGCTCATAAGCCATGACTTTCATTACGAAAAACAGAATTTAACCACCAGCAAGTAGGAGAGCATTAAAATCAACAAGCACAAAAGATGCTTTAAATCACCTGGTATTTTAGCCATAATAGTAAGCATACAATCGAAGATAAAATCGCCCAAGTCTGGATTCCGATAGATGGAAAAAAAGTTGTTCTACCTGCTACAAACTTTGATAACATGAGACTGATGGTATCCACATCCATAGCCGGACTTAATATTATTATTATTATTATTATTATTATTATTATTATTAATTGCTAAGCTACAACCCTAGTTGGAAAAGCAGAATACTATAAGCCCAGGGGCTCCAACAGGGAAAATAGCCCAGTGAGGAAAGGAAACAAGGATAAAATAAATATGCTAAGAATAACATTAAAACAAATATCTATATACACTATAAAAACTTTAACAAAACAAGAGGAAGAGAAATTAGACAGAATAGTGTGCTCGAGTGTACCCTCAAGCAAGATGGAGTGTACTCAGTCCCAATATATACAGCCATTCGTCTTGCACTCAGAACGGCCTCTCGTTTCGAAATTATTGGCTTCTTAAAACGAAAACCTGTAATAAGCAGCTGAGACGAGTGCATGTAATTGAACAACCAAAGTTTCTGAGCATAATTGAATATCATACTGTATGGAGGCGACTGTGAGGTCTCTAATATTGCCATGCAGTCCATGGATATTGCAATACACTAGATGACACTGGCAAAGTCTAGAACGCACTGGTTCTAGATTTTGTTCAATGCCTCCAGGCAGAGTAAGAATTAAAAACAATAAATAGGTCTCATCATATTAAAAACAAAATTAACACTAAAGATTAAACTAACAATATGTACCCGACTATATACAGAGCGACTCATACAACTCATGAACTAAGGAAAAAATGTCGGATAAAATGGTCAACATGGCAAGGCTTAATAGTACTCTAATAGATAGCCACTTTAAATGAAAGAAGGACAGTAACGGTGGTTTTGAAAATGAACAACAGATAGAGAGAGACAGGCAAAGAGACAGATACGGAAAAGACAACCTCTTGATAAACCACCAGGCATCCACAGCCATTCTTCCAAGTCTAAACTCTTTGGCTTAGGTCAGCAGCTCTTCTAGGACACTCCAAAATCAAATCACTGTTCACTAATCTTAGGTAGCGCCATAGCCTCTGTACCATGGTCTTCCACTGTCTTGGGTTAAAGTCTTTTGCTTAAGGGTATACTCAGGCACACTGTTCTATACTATTTCTCTTCCTCTTGTTTTGCTAAAGTTTTAATAGTTTATATAGGAGATATTAATTCTAATGTTATTACACTTCTTAAAATATTTTATTTTTCCTTGTTTTCTTTCCTCACTGGGCTATTTTCCGTGTTGGACCCCCTGTGCTTATAACATACTGCTTTTCCAACTAGGGTTGTAGCTTAGCAATTAATAATAATAATAATAATAATAATAATAATAATACCCAACACACCGTTTAAAAAGCAAGAGAAAGAGAAAACAACTGTTATAGATTAGTGTGTCTGAGTGTACCCTAAAGCATTATTGTCCTACTAAACTCTTTGCACCGCTATATTGATGATGCTTTTGGTATTCTAAAGAAAAATCTTAATCTTGCGAGTTTTGCCTCTATCATTAACTCCTTGTCTCCATCCGTAAAATCTACTAAAGAAAAATTTGTAAATATCAGTATCCCGTTTTCAGACTTAAAATGTTAGAGAATCAGATCTTAAATTTTACATAGTTCGAAAACCAACAAATATATTATCGAATGTATATTTCTATCCAAGTCATTATAAAAACAAAATATTCTGAATTGTCCTGCATATAGGCCTACTTTAGGACACTACGAATATGCAGCCTCGCGTACAGAGATGATGTTTTAGCAGAATTTAAGAAATCGTCACTAATCTCTGCAATCACAAGAATTTTTTTTTTTAATATAAAATTGTAGCAAAAAATATTCAAAAGTGTTCGGTTTGGGAGTGAAGAAGTAATGATACTTTATTTAGCCTACCACTACTTCATACGTTTTAATAAACTATATATACATGTATATATATATATATATATATATGTATATATATATACATACAGTATATATATATATATATATATATATATATATATATATATATATATATATACTGAGTGTGTTTAAAGGGAGATAACTTAGATAAATAGATATATATGTAAATGTTTTCTTGCTTGAGGGTACACTCAGACACACTATTCTGTCTTATTTCTCTCCCTCTTTCTTTTTTTTTACGTTTTTATAGTTTACATATGAAAGATCTTTTTCCTATTGTTAATGTTCTTAGAATATTATATTTCGATTATTCATTGCTTCTATTGTAGTTTATTTCTTTTTCCCCTTCCTCGCTGGGCTATTTTTCCCTGTTGGAGCCCTTTGCTTATAGCATCCTGCTTTTCCAACTAGTGTTGTATCTTAGCTAATCATAATAATAATAATAATAATAATAATAATAATAATAATAATCTACTGGCCTATTACAACACATATACATATATATCTATATATTTTTAATCATACTGTACTCTTTTGGATACGTAAACCACCATAAGCCTTGGATCTATGTACCTTCCGCAGTGATAATGTAATTACCACATTACGAGTTACAGGGAAGTTGGGCTAGCATAGGATAGGGCGACGACTTTCTTTTCCCTCCTAAATGCTTGTAATTGTCAGAAGATCCAGAGATTTATAAGAAATTTGTGAAGCTGGGAGGCTATTATAGATATCAAAAATACATATATATATAAATATAGACCAACAAGACCATTATGGAAGTGATTTCATTTGACCTCTATTTCCATTGCAACCAGATCTTTTGGCAAAACGTCTATCAGGTTTGCTGAAGGTATTCATCTATTCTCTATTCTGCAATTTGGTTTTCGTAAAGGTCTTGGAGCATATGATGTCCTTCTTACAATCTCCAATGGTATACAGAAATCTCTTGATTGTGGTCAGGAAATTTGTATGATTGACCTTAATTTTAGTATTGCCTTTGACCGTGTTAATCATGAGGCCCTTGTTTTCAAACTCAAACAGGTGGGAGTGGGTGGGTCGTTTTTTGAGCATTATTATTGAATAATTAATTAATAGATTAAAAAGAGTTGTTGATGGACAACATAGTGAGTATAGGAATGTGATATCTGGTGTTCCACAGGATAGTGTTCTTGGCCCATTACTTTTCATACTATATACACATGACATGTGATTTGGCCTAGAAAACAAGCTTGTTGCATATGCAGATGATGCTACTCTCTTTGCATCAATTCCATCTCCTGCATGTAGATCTGGGGTTGCTGAATCTCCTAATAGAGATCAAGCTAAAATTAGTGCATGGTATAAATTATAGGGCATGAAGCTGAATCCTAACAAAACTCAAAGTATGATTGTAAGTAGGTAAAGGACAGTGGCTCCTCAACATCCGGATCTCAGCATTGATAATGTTTCTTCAACTCTGTATGACTTTTAAAATTTTAGGTGTGATTCTCGACAACAACTTTACTTTTAAGAAACACATTAGGTCTGTCTTCTTCTTCAATTGTACAAAAAAAATTGGCTCATTGAGGAAGTCTTAACATTTTCGGTAATCAATCTATTCTGAAGAGGTGTTTTAATTCTTACATTCTACCTTGTTTCGAGTATTGTTCTCCTGTGTGGTCTACGGTTGCTGATTCTCATCTTAATTAGTTGGACAGGAACTTGCGGTCTATTAAATTTCTTATTCATGCTCTAGATATTAATCTTTGGCACCGTCGTTCAATTAGTTCATTATGCATGTTGCATAGTTTTTTTCATAATTCTGACCATCCTTTACATTCCGATCTTCCCAGAGAGTTCCCATCCTGTTCGTGATACTAGGTATGCAGTTAATTCTAATAATCAGGTCTTCTCCATCATGAGGCTCAATACTACATAGTATTCTAAAAGTTTTATTCTAGTTATGACTAAGTTGTGGAATGATCTTCCTAATCGGGTAGTTGAGTCAGTAGAACTTCAAGAGTTCAAACTCGCAGTAAATGTTTTCATGTTGAACGGGCTCATATAAGTCTTTTTATAGTTTATATATGAAATATTTGTTTTAATGTTGTCATTGTTTTTTAAATATTTTACTGTAATTGTTCATTACTTCTCGCATCGTTTATTTATTACCTTATTTCCTTTCCTCACTGGGCTATTTTTCTCTGTTGGAGCCCTTAAGCATAATTTAGAGCCTCTTGCTTTTCCAACTATTATTATTATTATTTACTAAGCTACAACCCTAGTTGGAAAACCAGGATGCCATAAGCCTGGGGCCCCAACAGGGAAAATGGCTCAGTGAGGAAAGGAAACAAGGAAAAATCAAATATTCTAAGAAAAGTAAGAACAATATAAATATTTCAATATAAACTATAAAAACTTCAACAAAACAAGAGAAAGAGAAATTAGATAGAACAATGTGCCCGAGTGTACCCTCAAGCTAATCCAAGACAGTGGAAGACCGTGGTACAGAGGCTATAGCACTACCCATGACTAGAGAACAATGAGCTAAAGTCTCTTCTACCCTTACCAAGAGGAAAGTAGCCACTGAACAATTGAAGTGCAGTAGTTAACCCTTTGGGTGAAGAAGAATTGTTTGGTAATCTCAGTGTTGTCAGGTTTATGAGGACAGAGGAGAATCTGTAAAGAATATGCCAGACTATTCGGTAATGTGTAGGCATAAGGAAAGTGAACCGTAACCAGAGAGAGAGATCCAATGTAGTACTGTCTGGCCAGTCGAAGGACCCCATAACTCTCTAGCGGTAGTATTTCAACGGGTGACTGGTGCCCTGGCCAACCTACTTCTATTATTAGCTTAGCTAATAATAATAATAATAATAATGATAATGATAATAACTGATCCCACGTTGGAGATCCTACAAGGACTAAATCATTGGCAGTAACATAAACAGGATGAAAACTTACACTATCCTATATGCAATTAAGTTGACTGAATAACAAAAGACCCTTGGAAAGAGGACCCACAGTATATGGTATGGGGTAAATTCCGTAACCGAGTATTGCTGTACAAAGAAGTTTTGCAATTTGCAAGATATAAACACACATTTAGTAGCTGTTGCTGACGACAGTGCTGCGTGCAAGCAAAATCCATAAATTGACTTCTTTATGGGTTGCAAAAACAGCAAGAGCCCGTGTCTCAATTTAGGTAAGGCATATCTACAACCAAACTTAAAATGGCTTCTCTAATCCGCACCAATAAAGAGAGAACGTTCTATCGCTTACACTGTAGCCCTATAAGCTATGTAGCCTAGGCCTAGGCTAAAAATTCAGCCTCATCATGAAAAAACTTTAAATTTGATATGAGTAAAAAGGAAGAAGGTAAAATTGCCAGTAACATATTAGGGAATGACATATAATTAAAATAATTTGCAAGTTTTAAAGGGAATCTTAAATGGCAAACGTATCAGGATAAAATGCATTAGTTAGCATTGCTTGCAATCATTATAGGGAAAAAAATATCATATTTAAATTTACTTTAAAAACATTGTTTCTAAAAACTAAGGATTAGATATATTTATATTTGAGTACATAATATGATACATTAATTTATTAAAAGAAAAAAAATAGGGGAAAATATGTCAGTTACTTATCTGTTTACCTACCTTTACAAAATATGTAGGCTACAGTATATATATATATATATATATATATATATATATATATATATATACATATATGTGTATATATATATATATATATATATATATATATATATACATATATATGTATATATATATATGCATATATATGTATATGTGTATATATATATATATATATATATATATATATATATATATGCATATACATATATATATATACATATATATATATATATATATATATATATATATATATATATATATATATACACAGTATATATATATATATATATATATATATATATATATATGTGTGTGTGTGTGTGTGTGTGTGTGTTTATGTGATGAAAAAGTAGTGTACATTTTATTTCTCATGAAACGGGTCATCTAAAAACACCAAAAAAGAAGTAAATGAGTGAAACCAAGGAAATAAACAGTACTGGAAAGAAGCTTCTACGCTACTTCTTGTGGACGAATAATTTGCATAAATTTAAAGTAATTCAGTTACAAAGACTCCAACATTCAAGTAAACAATGAAAATTATAATAAATAAGCAAAAAACAGTAATTCTGTATTATTGATATGAAGTAGCTCCAAGATGGTGGGAATATCAAAGTGTAAACAACCGGCAGGATTATTTGGAGTACCAAACAATGCACACGTATTGAAACTATTAATCTTTACTTCTCCAAACAGGTCAGGGAGCCTATATTTTAATACAATGCCAAAGATTAATTTGCAAAATTCATTCTAGCCCTTGAAGTACAACATGAATAAACTCCAGTATTTTAATCTCGGACAAAGGACATCAAGTTCTCATAGCCAAGATGATCTTCATTAAAGAGAGTAAAATTGCCAAAAACTATCAAGTAAAATCTGTAAGAACTATTTATTAGATTGTCAAATCAAACGCAGAAATCTTTCTAGATATTAATCAGTTTTTTATGTACTTTAGACTTAGCCAATAAATAGAAAGTTTTTGGAGATTGACAAATCAGGGATTTGTAGAACTTATAAAAAATATGTAAAATTTTCCCCCAAAAAAAATTTCACAACACTGGTTAAGGTGACTAAATTTCAACTAAATTCATAGTAAACATAATAGCAAAATTTATAGAATGAATTTAATTCCATCTAATACTTATTTCACTGATCCAACCAGTTGCCATCTGCAATACCTTTCGTTGCTTATGTGGCAAGTCCTGACTTTGTTATACACTTCTTTTGGACCCTTCAACATCCTTGCAATGAACACAAAAACGCTGGAGCTTATTCATACCTGCATAGGTTATTTCCCGGCCTTTTCCCTCGCATATAAGGTCAACTGATCGTTAATAGAAATATCCAACTGATATTTAAATATCACTTTGACATTCCCGCCACCATGGAGAGACCCGGGAAAAATATCGTGATTCTACGTGAAATCTTTGCTTTACCTGTCATTTCTTGACTTGTGCGAGGAGTTTAAATCCAAAATAGTGACTGGAACAAATAACAGTTTCCAAGATAACCGGGAACTAGGTTTTCTGTCTAAAAATCCTTAGTTAGATCGACCTACACACTACACACCTTCCCTGATGTAAACAAACTCTGGCGCAGGCGTGATGATTGCGTCAAGTCGAAATGTGACAGGGGTACGATAATGCCATTCCGAAATAGGGCGGGTCACTTTGATGCCTCGGAAAATTCCAGGCACATACTGAGGGAGCGAATGTTTACATTGATAGCGCTTTGAGCATTATTGACCGCTTGTGGACCCTGGTACTCTGCATGGAAGGAAATTAATCAATATGCCTCCAACAATGTCCTATAATACCTTGTTGTAAAGACATTCACAGAGCCCGCGTAAGATCGATAGGGAAACAAGCGTACCAACCGCTCGAATGTGGGCGTGTCTAATCATTAAGAAACAATTAATGGTTACATCTCTATTTCAAAAAAGTATTACTGGTTACTGTGAAATTACGGCATTAGCTGCGATTTATGAAAATAAAATTGGAACATGATTAAATTTTTTCACGTGAAATAATGCCTACTTTCTTATTTTTCCTTTGAAAATTGACTATTCAGCAATATAGGAGAAGGGTAACATTTTGCCCGTAAGCGCTTAGGATGTTCATTATGAAGTTGTAATGTACAGGAGGGAACGCTTTAATTTGCAACAAGTTGGGTCTATTTCTGACAAACTTATTAAAGCTGTTGTTCTCCAAACCCGTCACACCCCCCCCCCATCGATATTTTCGTACTTTAGAAAAAAACATATACTTTTTATCAATTTATCTGTATTTAAACTTTCTGTAACTTCCTCTAACTGTTTTTTTTTCTTTTTTATTTCAATACAAAGACGATGAAGACTATGGAATCTTTCCATTCTTCAGCATCGCTTCTGGGTATTTTCCCTCCGAGAGTTTGATCAAATAAATCATTCTATTGTTTACATCAATAATTGTCACACAAAGAAAATTTCAGTTAGTGAATAGACAGACTCTCTCTCTCTCTCTCTCTCTCTCTCTCTCTCTCTCTCTCTCTCTCTCTCTCTCTCTCTCTCGTGTTATTTGTAAACTTACGATAAAGGTGTCTAATCAGTGCTCTTGTGAAGTCAAATATGCCTGTATGGTTTTGATAAACCACTGATGACATAACATCAGCATACACTACGGCCTTGTGTCACTACGGGTCCTTGACCGAAGTGTGGTAATGGTTTTAAACGTGTTCAGAGGCCTGGTGTAGACTTTAGGACTCAAAAACTAACAGGGTGGAAGTTACACAACATTCTCCCTGAACGCATGTGTATTCACGGACTCATTTAACTACTTACTTTACTTTACTTTGATGGCTGCTTTTCCGGTCCCATACAGCAAGGGAACCCCACTCTCTATAGGACCTCCACTGTCGTTTTACCTTGTTCGTTCAGAGTATTTAACGTTTCATATCGCGTATTTTTCATTTACTGTTAAATCGTCACTGTCAAAAGACTCCTGAAATAAGATGTCTTGGCTGTTTTGGTTTTCTCTTCGCAATCTTTATCTTTCACATTCGTGTTAGTTTTGCTCTCCTATAATTAATTAAGTGGACTATTCAAAGTTGATAATTTCAGGTGTAAGATTCTGGAACATTCGTTAGTAATGCCTGTAAAACACCAAGTCTTTCCGGGTAGATGCATTTGAAATCTGCATTTTTCTATATGACTAAGTGTTTAGTCACTGGAGATAAATTAATAATAATATATATATATATATATATATATATATATATATATATATATATATATATATATATATATATTTATATATATGTGTGTGTGTGTGTGTGTGTGTGTGTGTGTGTGTACTTCGCTTACTTTATTTCCCTTTGAAGGCTGTTTTCTTTGTTCTATCGCATAGGGAAACCCTCCTATTCACTACAGGACTTTGCAAGATATGTTTGTCATACAAATTCTTAGATATTTCCACGGCGTAATTCACGTTAATTGGTCAAATCGACATTTCCGAAGCGCTTGGCAGATTAGAAAGTCGACAGATTCTTCTTGGAAGTCTTAATATTTTCAGTCTTTCTGGTGTCAAATGGGATCATGTTACATAGTTTTGGGACCGCATAATTTAACCCCTTGGGTGAAGAAGAATTTAACCTAAACACGGTTTATGTTCAGCAAAATTCAACTATCATAAGCTATCACAGAGTGGCGATGATATATGTTTTTTTACAAATAATTGCGATGAAGAACAAGTATATGAATGTCATCTAGTAAAGACACCATTATTTGATAATTTATATAATTTTTTTTAAACAGAAAGTGTTAAGTATTCGCAAGCATTTTTCAACATTGCATTTCTAACCAAAGACTGATATTTACATATCTAATGAAAACCTTAGATTTAAGTTTATTAACAAAATCTAAAATTTGGGCGAGGTAGTTTCTCGTTAGTGTGTGAACAATGAGGAAATTGGTTGTGGGATGGTATTAATGCTCTCTCTCTCTCTCTCTCTCTCTCTCTCTCTCTCTCTCTCTCTCTCTCTCTCCCTCTCTCTCTCTCTCATACTTCAACGCTCTAGAACCTACAATAGACAAGCATCTTAGCTCCAATAACTTGAAACCATCTGCAAATATTATCGTGCCGACACGATTTATTGTCTGCTCGCTGTGTAGCAATTCTCTTATATATTTTGACGCCTGGTTCCGATAACTTGATGGGTTATTGCGCATATCTTAAACTCCTTTCTAGCTTAAATAGGCAGCCAGTGTCATTCAATTAGCATAGGAACAATCCTTTCTCGGGTGGGACACCTTTTATCAGTCCTGCTCCTTTTTTCTTATGTTATGTAATTTCCTAAGTTGTACTTGGGTAGATTATGGTAGATGAAATTGCAAAAGTCAAACCTGGTAATAACACTGATTATCACAAGTTTCTTTATAGAATATTAATCCAGGTACACTTCTTTATATATAACAGCGACGTTTCTAAGGTGATATCCAGCGTTTTTTTCCTACCATGTTATTTAATGGAGCATTGAGAAACAAGTACAAGTTATAAGGAGTAAATTGTTATTAATATTTATCTAGATGTCACCCAAGTTCCTTATGTTGTTTTCCTTCCACCACAAACTCAGTTTTATTTCCATTCATTTTAGTTGTTTGAGTGTCATCTACGCCCTAACACTGGTAATAATCTAGTTTCAAGTTTCAGTGATATCATCAATGTCATTTATGGAGAAGTAATATTGCGTATCATATTTAAATAGTTTAAACTTCAGATCTCAGTAGCTCTCTTAATAGACCTATAGTATAGATACAAAATAAGATTGGGCCTAGTACGCTTTGCTGGGGTAGGCATGCCCATCTGTTTAATGGTCCATATGATGAATTAGAGTTTCCAATTTGTACACAGTAGCTACTGTCAACCAAATAGTTTTTTTAGGTAGTCAAAGGTTCATGCACAACTACTGTATATAAAAAACAGTACTAAGATGGAGCAATATTAAGATACCAATTTTGTTCTCCTCTATTTCCAGCAGTTCATCTACAACAGAACATATAACTATCTCCATAGACTATAGTTGCCTGTATGCTAACTGGTTCTCTCTACAGGACCTCCACTGTCATTTCATGTTGTTTGTTCAGAGTATTCAACGTTTCATATCACGTATGGCTCATTTGCCGTTGAATCGTCACTGTCATACCACTCATGAAATAAGAAAGTCTTCAGTTTTATCTTGAAATCCTTAATGTCTTCAATCATTCGGATGTCTCGCGAGAGCTTATTGTATAGTCTCGGGTCTGCATATTCAAAGGCTCTGGAGCCTACAGTAGACATATCTGGGATAAATTCGAAATAGGTTTGTTTGAACTTAATTCCTGATAACCCTGATAATCTAGACCTCTTTTCAGAAGCGGTTTAGATTTAGGAAACTTACACTCATTGATATTAGTAAGTAGGCTACTACTCTTGTAACTATGCCGGCAACACTACAAGTTTTCTATTAAAGTTACTTCGGATATTGGCATCGGATCAATCACACAGTTTGTTTTCTTTACCCCCGCAATAATCACGATGACGTCATCTTTTGTTATTTTATTAAATCTCGTTAATCTTATCTGGTGTATCATTGACTTGATATGGAATATCTGTAAATGAGCTCATTATAATTTTCATTTTGTTTATGAAGAATTCTAGAAATTCATCAGCTGTTCATGGTCGCTATATGTCTATTTCCCATTCAGGAGACGATATGTAATAAAATTGGATAATTAAAAAAAAAAAATATGTGGGTTGATGGGACAAGAAGGAATCGGCTTTTTATACATCTTTCTTTTTCCTAATCGTTAGTCTTGAAGCAATTCATAGTTGTAATACATCTGGAAGACTAATTTTATGGCTATATTTCAAATATAACCATATATATTAGCGCTCGGTGTCTTTCCTAAAACATCAAAAAAAAAAAAAACTTTCCAAAAGCACTTTTAATAAGTTTGATTTTTCTTCCCCAATCGGGCTTAATAAGCTTAACTTTGGGTAAAAATTAATCAAAATGACCACAGGTGTTCCTCATGTAATGCTCTGTATCCCTATACCCCCGCCCTGTAGGGGAGGTGGACTTGTTTTTCTTTTTTTTTCCACCAACCGGATGCTCATACTTGGGGCAAAAACAAATCAGATTTACTGATTTTTTTTTCTATGTTACTCCATGCCTGAGTATTTTTTTTTACTCCCTGCCTGAGCATTTCTTTTTACCCCAAACATGATTTTTTATGCAACTTATATTTCCCCCATACAAAGGCTTTTTAAATGTGTGACAGTTATCTAATATCAAGTCAGGATATGACTGAGGTTAGCAACTGTCCTATCCAGGTGCTGATATACTTGGTTCTCAGTGGAACCTGTTCAAACTTCCCTTTTATTATCTGTGGATTCTATGAGCTTCTGATGAATGAAATAAAACGACTTAAATATCTGACCGTCCTGTGTGTAGCCTATTTGAAACCTTGATGAAATTGGTTTCCTTCTTGATCCATCGAAAACAAAAACGATGGTCATTAAAGTGAATAACACTGTATTAGTAAATAGATCAAGTCGAAAACACATAACTGTTTTTTGGCAACATGCTGAGCACAGGGTCCTTGAATTGTGTTCAAGGGTAAAAATATGCATTTCTCGTGGGAGGGAAATAAAGCATTACCAAAGACTCAATTATGTTGTATCCGAGTCCGGATGGATGGCTTGCATCATATTTGAGGACTTCTTTAAAATATTTCTGGAGAAATAAAAGAACCCCATCCTCTTGTTCTGATTTTGGATGGGCATCTGAGCTACAAACAATGAAAATAGCAAAACAAGAAAATATCAGTTTATTCCTGCACATTATACTGATTTATCACAGTCATTGGATGTTGCTTTCTTTGCCCTATTAACATTATATGACTAGCAATGATGCAACATGTGCATTAGACAGAGGCACGAGCACCATTGCAAAAAAAAAAAAAAAAAAAAAAAACGAGGATTCGTGAATATGTTGTGCAGTGTTTGGACTTTGAATATAAAGGCAGGTTTTGATACTACTGGAATATATCTTTAGAATTCAGAAAAGAATGATAAAGGTCACCTATGTCCCATAAAACTTAAAACTTTTAAAACGGGGTTTGACAAGGGGTGTCCAAAAATGGCAGATATGATCCTGTGCTATTTAATGCTGCTAAAGATAAGGAAGGATCAACAACAACTCATAATTAACGGCATCATCGTTAAGTGAGGAGGATGCTTCAGAAACCTCTACTTTCATTAGCCAAGAGGTACAAGTAGACAAATGCCCTCCTGACAGGCCATCTGCAATTCAAAAGGGATCACTAGACTGCAGTCAACATTGGCCAGATATTCAAGTCACCGCCTCTGAAGAATTCCTTAAAGATGTTAAGGATAGTCGACTGCAAAGATCCCTCTATGCTAAACATTTAACCTGGAAGGATCCTGTCAGTGAAATTCAAACAAGAACTCCACCAAAAAAATAAAGTACAAAATTTTCTTAGTAGAAAAGAATAAGGAAACTTACCTGGAAGAGCTATTGCAATCCAAAGGGCGCACGAAAGCATACAATAAGGAGCTTGCAAATCATTAGGTCCAGAAAGGATGAACGGCTAACATCAAGTCAAGCATGAGAAAGAAAAGGGAACTTGAACCACTTTCCGACAGTACAAAATAAGAAATTGCACTGGAAAGGGATTCTGTAGATTGCGTTAGTTTTACTATAGACAGAGAGCTTACTTTCTATAGCACTGCGTATTTCTGGAAAGGTAATCTAAAAGTTATAAGCTTTTGCACTATAGAAATAGCTCCTCTTCCACATTGATATCAGATACAATGTTATTCGTTCCATCACTTAAAACTAGGTCCAACGTCTGCCCAGTCAAAGTTGTTGCACAAGCTACGTTATTAATCAGTTGATATGATTCCAATAACTCATTGAAGGCTGAAGCATCAGGATTTGATGTTTCTTCATCCATCCAAAGATCGAGGTCTCCACAGATAACTAATATATATATATATATATATATATATATATATATATATATATATATATATATATATATATATATATACATATATATATATATATATATATATATATATATATATATATATATATGATAAATTTTGCACATTTAGACGTGTTTTTCATATTCAAATAAGCCATATATATTTTTGATACATTAATGTCTGGATTCTCTTAACGACCTCGGGATCAGAGCCCCGGGCGAAATCACACAGAGATAAGAGCTTGTGACCGGTCGGGTATCGAACCCTGGTCCGGCAAGCTTGTATAGACAGTGACTACCACTTGGCCACGTGGTAGTCACTGTCTATACAAGCTTGCCGCACCAGGGTTCGATTCCCGACCGGTCACAGGCTCTTAACTTTGTGTGATTTCGCCTGGGGCTCTGATCCCGAGGTCGTTAAGAGAATCCAGACATTAGTGTATCAAAAATATATATGGCTTATTTGAATATATATATATATATATATATATATATATATATATATATATATATATATATATATATATATATATATATATATATATAAAATAAAAAGGAGGACGAATAGTCTGGACAACATCTTTTAATTTATTGGTGCCGACGTTTCAGGACTCATCCCATTATCAAGGCTAAAATGGACATATAAAACATTATAAGCAAAACTCAGTAAAAATATATAAAATACAAAAAACGACGGTCAAAATTAAAATTGAAATTATAAACACAGTTACAGGTAAAATATGGAGATAAAAATATTAACTAAGAGAAAAGTATCTTAAAATTAAATATACAAAAATCAAAATTTTAAGATACTTTTCTCTTAGTTAATATTTTTATTTCCATATTTTACCTGTAACTGTGTTTATAATTTCAATTTTAATTTTGACTGTCGTTTTTGGTATTTTATATATTTTTACTGAGTTTTGCTTATAATGTTTTATATGTCCATTTTAGCCTTGATAATGGGATGAGTCCTGAAACGTCGGCACCAATAAATTAAAAGATGTTGTCCAGACTATTCGTCCTCCTTTTTATTTTATCTTTGAAGCTCGCCAGGAGCAACGACCTACCTCAATATATATATATATATATATATATATATATATATATATATATATATATATATATATATATATATATATATATATATATATAAATTCAGTTGACTCATTGAGATTAGTTATATTCGTGAAAGTTTTACTAATATCGTTTCATTATTTTGAATTCTAGAGTAAGTACCATAATTTTTAAAGAAAAATACATAAAGACAATACTGACTGCATCTTTGTGTCCAAATAAAGCTAACCTAACCTTTCACTTATGTAGAAATCTGCTTGTCACAAATGTTCTTCGAAAAACATTCCTATATTTCAGACTCACCTTCAACTTATGACATTAAAAACAACACAACAAGAGAACAGTTTGTTCATTTGCATAGATCTAATAGAATAAACCGCTACCATATCAAACAAAACTGACTTAAATAAATGAACCAGGTTTGCCTCAGATGGTACTTGCGCTTTTGTGGAAATGTGTTCAGACATAGATTGGGTTATTGAAAATAGGAATAGACGGTCAAAGGAAGGCACTTGGCAAAGGGAAAAGGGGGAAGAATAGTGTATTAGATTATATGATAATGCAGAATAGATAGAAGAACAAGTTGGCACATACTTCTATGAGAAGAGGAGGGGATGAATATGCCGATTATCTTGATTGATCTCCAGCTAAAACATAGGGAGAGAAATAGTTTGAATTTAGCATGGAAAAACAGAGACAGTTTCAAGAAGGGAGAGGATGAATGGAAATTGCGATCGGGATCAAAGATTTGAATTGGAAAGAGTAAGTCAATAAATTTTCAAAGATGATCTGATACAGTCAGTAGGATGTCCTGGTTAAAGGGAGGTAGGAAGAAAAAGGGAAAATAAAATAAGTGCCAACAGAATGGCACCATGGAGAATGTTGAGGTCGAATGGTATAAAAGATAGATTGTTGAGAAGAATTATGATTCTATGATTAAAGTGAAGTGCGAGTTAGAAATATGCAGAAAATGTGACATGTTCGCTGTAATAATGGATTAATAAAAAACAAGAGGTGTTGTCTCCAAAGCTAGTCAATATATCTATGGATGAAGAGATATGAGAAATCAGAGAAAGAAAACCGACGTTAGTGTAATGTCGTTGCACATGAATATCTATCGTGCATAGAGTGGCAACAGTTGGTCTTAAAGTCAGGTGATAATTGGGGATAGGGAAGAGAAACTCCAGAAATCAATAGAAGACTGGGGCGTGTGCAAGAGGGGAAAGGTAAAAGAGCATGCATAAAGAGATGACCACAGCTGGAAATCAGGAACATAGTACAATAGGTAGTAGGTTGGCCAGGGCACCAGCCACCATTTGAGATACTACCTCTAGAGAGTTATGGGGTCCTTTGACTGGTCAGACAGTACTACATTGGATCTTTCTATCTGGTTACAACTACCTTTCCCTCTTCCTACACACACACACACACACACACACACACACACACACACACACACACACACACACCGAATAGTCTGGCCTATTCTTTCCATTTTCTCTTTTGTCCTCATACACCTGACAACACTGAGATTACCAAATAATTCTTCTTCACCCAAGGGGTTAACTACAGCACTTTAATTGTTCAGTGGCCATTTTTCTCTTGGTAAGTATGTTAAGCAGCTTTTCTAGGAGGACACTCCAAAATCAAACCATTGTTCTCTAGTCTTGGGTAGTGCCATAGCTTCTGTACCATGGTCTTCCACTGTCTTGGGTTAGAGTTCTCTTGCTTGAGGGTACGCTCGGGTACACTATTCTATCTTATTTCTCTTCCTCTTGTTTTGTTGAAGTTTTTATAGCTTATGTAGGAGATAATTATCTAAATGTTACTGTTCTTAAAATATTTTATTTTTCCTTGTTTCCTTTCCTCACTGGGATATTTTCCCTCTTGCGGTCCCTGGGCTTATAGTATCCTGCTTTTCTAACTAGGGTTGAAGCTTAGCAAATAATAATAATAATAAGTAAATGGAGGAAGAATGGTATCTGGGAGAATATATATAAAGATTAATGATAGAATAAGACAAATACAGAGTCAAAGATAGGGTGAAAAAAAAGAAAATTAACAGCACGTGTATACAAGATCATTGAGAAGGGACTAGAATTATCTATGGAAACTAAGGAGGGAATGTAAATATATAATGGTATTGTTGAGCCATTTCTTTTGCATGGAAATTATATTTAAAAATTAAATGCAAGATTAGTATAGATGAAAGTATGGAATGACAAGTGTTTTATGATTTCATCATGTGGAAAGAATGAAGGACGATAGGTTGCCTAAAACAACTTATCATTCGGAATTATTAGGAGGGAGAGAAAAAAGCTGGTAGGTGCTGGATATATGGGGTAGTAGGTTTTTTTTTTTTTTTTTTTTTTTTTTTTTTTTTTTTTTTTTTTGTGAAAGGGAAAGAATGTGTAAGACAGAGGTGAATGGCACAGGGTGCGGAGGGCACTTTAAGCTTTGCTAATGACTCTCTTGTACTGTAAAGATATCTGAAGCAGTAGCTACTGTCGTGTAGCTTTTCTGCAGAGGGTTTTCACTCATATTCCAACAGCTGATTTATGATGTATCGTGTGTGCGTAGATTGCCTTACCTTGTGTAAGACACGGCCTCTTGCCTTAGGCAGCCCGTAAAGAATTTATGATGTAGTCTACTCTGAAGATGCCTTTACCAAAACTGAATGAATTGCAACTAATCTTTGCTATCCAATGTATTTAAAAATATATATATGAATAAAGACAATATTATAGTTTATAATATCAAAGAGAAAAGGGAATAAATTAATATATTTTTTTGTTCATCATTCCGTGAATGTTTTTCAGATTTCATTCCTATTTTACGAACACTAGTTATAATGGTGGTGTTTATATATAACTGAACATTGTAACACATTTAGATTAAAATAGTTCTCGAAAATATGACATTGTAATATATTGTATTTCATGTTAAATGGTAATTTAATTGATGTTGTCCAAACATCTAGCAGCATATCTGCAGGATAAGAACCAAACAGCATATGACCTGGTTTCTGGTTCCTGGTTCCTTATTGCTCACTCCGCAAAATAAGTTTGCGGCCACTCTATCTCTTTATAGATAGGTGCAAAGCTTCTAAGCTTATTCTTATTATTGTTATTAAGTTTATATTACCTGTCCCGTAAATAAATCAATATCATAATGCGATTCTCAATCTTTACTTTTATTCCCTTTTACCTTGAAATTAGATAGGATAACACCTTGCTATCATCAGTTTTGGCAACCTATTGTGGTCAGTTTGGGATTCTTAAATTCTTCTTTTATATGCATTGCCCTACCTATAAATGAAGCCAGATCCCTGCTAGGATTTTTCAGCGTACCTAAACTTATGTCTACATTCATTAGCTGCCCTAATTTTGGGCATAGAAATAAAAATGTTCAGTATTATCTTCTTCATCTTTGCACAAGTCACACAAATTATCTTCATCTTTTCCCCTGAAAATTTGCTTTTAAGTTGAGCATATTTAATCTTGCTTTCATCACAAGGGATGCCTTATCCAGATTCATTCCTCTGATATAAAGCAGTGGGCCATTTCCTTTAATAAATCTTAATTTTTTCATTACTTTCTTTTTTTCTTCAATAGTTTCTTCTATTTTTTCCATAATTCTTTTCTTGGTTTCTTTTTTCAGGGTCCTTTTCCCCCAACTTCTTATTTCTTCAACTTCCATCCCATATTTACTACAGATTTCTTCTACGCTCTTGCTCCAGCACTTTCCATACGGGTTCTTCAACTGATCCTCAATTATCTCTCTTACTAATCTTTTTTCCTCAGAGTTTATGATGACAGCAGTATGAAAAGAATAGGCCAACAACAATAAAACTTCGCCGTCCATCGGCTTAACTCAGGCTATGAGATCAGTGGAGCAGACTGAGACGGTAATCCATATTTATAACTTTACCCCGAGAAATATTTTGGAATTCATGTTAATTGCTACATTGGACCTTTTTCTCTGGTTACGGTTCATTTTCCCTTTGTCTAAATACACACGCACACACACACACACACACACACCGAATAGTCTGGCCTATTCTTTACATATTCTCCTCTGTCCTCATACACCTGACAACACTGAGATTACCAAACAATTCTCCTTCACCCAAGGGGTTAACTACTGCACTCTAATTGTTCAATGGTCACTTTCCTCTTGGTAAGGGTAGAAGAGACTCTTTAGCCATGGTAAGCAGCTCTTCTAGGAGAAGGACACTCCAAAATTAAACCATTGTTCTCTAGTCTTGGATAGTGCCATAGCCTCTGTACCATGGTCTTCCACTGTCTTGGGTTAGAGTTCCCATGTTTGAGGGTACAGTCGTCCACTATTCTATTTTATTTCTCTTCCTCTTGTTTTATTAAAGTTTTTGTAGTTTATATAGGAGATATTTATTTTAATGTTACTCTTCTTAAAATATTTTATTTTCCGTGTTTCCTTTCCTCACTGGGATATTTTCCCTGTTGGAGCCCCTGGCCTTAGAGCATCCTGCTTTCCCAACTAGGGTTGTGGCTTAGCAATTAATAATAATGATAATAATAATAATAATAATAATAATAATAATAATAATAATAATAATAATAATAATAATAATAATAATAATAATAATAATAATAATTACCTTATCCAAAAGTTAAAACCTGAGGTTGAGTCACGGTCTGTATTCCGGCAATCTTGTAACATCCTTTATTAAAATAAACTTATCAGGAGTCACCAAGAACCTGGTCTCGTGGGCATCTCATTTCCTGTATAAATACGAAGATTTTTTTTTTTTCATTGAGACCCCCACGATGCCACCACATGAAAATGTTAATTCACATCAAGAGTATTCCATTTGCTTTTCGTGGTTTTATATATATATATATATATATATATATATATATATATATATATATATATATATATATATATATATATATATATATATATGTGTGTGTGTGTGTGTGTGTGTGTGTGTGTGTGTGTGTGTAAAAACCATGGGAAAAGGAAAGTGAAAGATCAGTTGCCAAGCGTTTTCGTGTATTACGTACAATTCTTCAGGGTACGTAAAGCAATGTACGTATATTTCAATGTTGTTACTGTTCATAAAATAGCTGATTTTGATTATTCATTACTTTTGTAGTTTTTTTTTCCTTTTTCCTTTCCTCCCTGTGCTATTTTTCTCTGTTGGAACCCTTGGTCTTATAGTATCTTTTTTTTTTTTCAAATTATGGTTGTAGCTTAGCTAATAATAATAATAATAATAATAATAATAATAATAATAATAATAATAATAATAATAATAATAATAATAATACCCTGAAGAAGTGTACGTAATACACACAAATGCTTGGTACCTGGTCTTTCGTGTCCCTATTTCCCGTGGATTTTACACTTTAATATTTGTCACCTGCAGTTTTGTGACTGTTATATATATATATATATATATATATATATATATATATATATATATATATATATATATATATATATATATATATATATATATATATGTGTGTGTGTGTGTGTGTGTATATATATATATATATATATATATATATATAAGTACTAAGGAAGTCACAGATGAATCACTGAATAATCGTATAGATAGTTACATAATTAAACAAATTATTATAATTCATAAAGGTTCGAAAGGATTCCTTTGTGGGTGAGAGAAAATATAAAGGTTGCATAAGACAGGAAAGGTTAGCGCAGATCTCACGGGAAAGGTTTCTACAAAAGATCTGAGTAGACTAAAGGTTTAGTTTTGTCTTACGAGAAGTTACAAAATTGTGAAAATAATCTACCATACTGTCATATATTGATTTGTTATTATTATTTTACTATTGAATATAACAGAGTTTTATTCATCACTTTGTTTACTTATTGTTTTTCATTATAAATGATTGAATCCTCTCTCATAGATTCCAATAATTTTGTACCCTTGCAGAATCTATACTTTTATAACGTTTTATTCACTCGGAGAAATCGTAAGTGGTCAAACTTTCATAATGAAAAGTTAGAAAGAAAAAAAAATATAAGAAAAATCTATCGCAGAAGTGATTTTCTGAGTCACGGTAGTCACTGAGAAAGGATCAAAGTTGCCGAGACGCTAAACGAACGAATAATAATTTTATTTACAACAAGAAAATAGCAACAAGAAGTGTAGAGAAAATATCTCCAGAATTAAGACATCTAAGAGTTATTTATAGATAAATGTAATGACTTGAGAAGATTTTCATCGAGAATTACATATACTAAGTAGTAAGTGAATATTTACGTGATAATGAAGATTTTATTG
>NC_090760.1:23096785-23266785 GCF_036898095.1 Palaemon carinicauda
TCCATTTCTATTCAGTATGCTGAATAATTTTATTGCCATTAATTCTCATGCTGTCTGAAGAAATTGAGCGAAATCCGGGACCATTGCGTCATAAATTTCGTCTGCGTCGTATACTTTATTGCAATATTAGCGGTCTACATGCAAATATTCAAGATCTTCCCTTGCAGCCAGACAGTATGATATTCTTTTTTGCTTAGAAACTTTGGTTTCTCAAATGAGGCATTCATCTGAGCTCAGTGTAACTGGTTTTGAAAAGACAATAATTTTGAAATTATTATGACTGAGTACCCTGCTTCGCATAAGTCTTGCTATAAAAGTGGATGTCATGAGATTCAGGTAATGGAAGTTTGGGGCGTGCAAAACAACTTCTATTTGTGTTTGATCTACCGGAAGCCAGACTTGGATGATTCTCTCTCTCTCTCTCTCTCTCTCTCTCTCTCTCTCTCTCTCTCTCTCTCTCTCTCTCTCTCTCTCTCTCTCTCTCTCTCTTTGTGATTTCAGTGTTCACCATCGGGAGTGGTTAAATTTTGTTTCTCCCAATTCCTTGTGTCCTTTCCTCACTGAACTATTTTCCATGTTGGAGCTCTTGGTCATATAGCATCCTGCTTTTACAACTAAGTTTGTAGCTTAGCAAGTAATAATAATAATAATAATAATAATAATAATAATAATAATAATAATAATAATAATAATAAAAATAATAATAATAATAATAATAATAATAATAATAATAATAATATGGCCATTAGAGAAAATGATTTAGTATGAAAGGGTGGTGGTTTTTCATTACACCATTAGCCTACATCACACGATAAACTGTTACTTAAAAAGATATACGAAGACTCCTTTAATGAAGAAGACGTAAAATACCATAGAGAACAAGAACTCAAAAAAGGAAGACAATGTAGAGTGACAAATGGAATGCATATGGAAATAGAAGAAATGAAAGCAGAAATGACAACGTTAAATTTGATAAATGTTAATGCCAGAAAGGATTGCATAGGTAAACTTTCCACCTAGGAAGCTGTCATTATAATGAAGAAAATGTTGAATATAATAGACTTGACAGGAAGTCATAGATTTAAAACCCGGTATATTAGACAGGTTATGAAAATTAAGGATAAAACCATGTAAGCTATACTTTCTGTGTAGAAGGTAACTAAATGATAATAAGTTTTTTTTTTTTTTTTTTTGCAGATTGAAGCGCTTTGCACCTTCATGTCTAGTATTACAGTATGCCCACGTTGCAATCAAAGTATTATTACGACAGGAATACAGAAAATAAAATAAAGGAATTGATTAACCCACAAGAACCCTATGAAGAAGGATAATTTTATTAATGAAAGAAATATAGAAAATAAGAAAAGAACATACCTAATGGGGAGAAAAAGACAGAATGATATAAAATAACGACAAACTCGAATCTAAAAGACATCGTATTATTTACTATAGGCGCCGTTGCAGAGGTTGAGCCTCATCCCTAAACATGAACCTGGAATTTTTTTGGAAAATTTACTTGATTAGTCCATATACTGCTTTACTCTGCTTATATTTTCATAGCAATTAAGTACTAATTTTTGCCATTTTATATCATATCTTAAGTCCAGGATGTAATTCTTAAGCAATCAAGAATAATTTGTCTGACAACTGTTGTTTGCTAGCTTCATATTTAAACTTTGTTTACGTTTTGTCGAGGCTCGAGAATTCTGAAGCAAACGTGTGTGTCACCTATAGAATAATAGTTTTAAGGTAATATTATCCTTGATATGTGTTAAAATTCAGATAAAATAAGCATTAGGGTTTAGTTAGAATAATTCAAATGTGTATTTGTAGCAGATTTCTATGGTAGAAAGTAACTTATATCGGTACCTTAACCCACGAAGTGCTAGGGGAATGCCGCTAAAGGACGACTTCCGCATTATGAGTTTCATAAAACTAATATTTTCTCATTACAAATTAAATTACCCGGTATTTATATATCAAAGGAATGTCCCTGAAATGGAGATTAATAACTATTACTTAAATCTTACAGAAGTGTGAAGAATATATATATATATATTTTTAAATTGTTAAAATAAAAAAATGATAAACATGTAAGGAATTCTTAAGATTTTGAAGGCTTGATAAGATAGTTTTTTTATGCATTTTATTTTTTTCCATGTCAGAATGTTAGCAAATTTAGTGAACGATCATATGAAAATTTATAATAAATATACAAGAAATAATTGTGTTGAATGGGTGTGTTTATATGTGTATTTGTAAGTTTGTATTTGCATATGCACATTATGGCCAACACTATCAGGTTTTATTATAGTTACGGACTGGGAAAAGTTTCCCACTAAAAAATAGGGGTAGAATGTAGTTTGTTTGGACAAGCAATGGGGTGTATGTATGATAGCGGCCACTGCATTTATGGTTACAGCTAACTTAAAATACGGCAGTGTAAGGGGGGGGGGTCACAGGGGGGCGTTAGCACCCCTGTTAGGTAAGAAGGTAAGACACAGCTTGTAGGGTAGGTTAGTTGGGGGGGGGGGGAAAATTGGTATTAGTTGATGTCCATTTTTAATCCACAAAGGGAGGAACTGGCCACCGACATGCTTAGGCTCCCAGGCAATATCTTTCTTATTACTTGTCAAATCGTTTTTCTTTATGGGGAAAATGTTCTTCATTATTATCCGAAATACCATATGAAGTTATTTTATCATTTTACATGATATGATTTACCTTTACCACGGCAATATTTTGTAAGTTCAGCCCGGTCCGCACCCAAGTCACAGGTAGTTCTTGCTTAGTTTCAAAATTTCCCGATAGATAGAGCCCGTATTGTCCCAGGCTATGAAGCGTTAATTTTTACAATTTAATGCTGTCCTATCAGTATACGTTCTTACCTCCTGGTTAAGTTTGTAGTTGGTTGGGACACGTCCTTTACAGTGGCATTTAATACTGCTGTAATAAGTATCATGAAATGTTAGATAGGGAATAGGTCGTTATAATGCATTAGCCGCTGAAGCCACAGCCAAATTACTCGATCGTAAAATTTCCCCCAAGCATTGCTTCCTTCCTGAATAAAATAACACAAGTTGGGGGGCACTCTGTTCGCCTATCAGCTGGTGGCGCAAGCTTAGAAATTTAATGATGTTTGGCCTTATGTTTTCGCTAATCCTAACAATCTACAGTACATTCTTACCCCCTTGTTAAGAGTGTAGTTCGTTGGAACATGTCCTAGAATTATGCCGAATCACTAATTTGTTATATATACAACCAAAGGTTAGGATAGGCAAAATCTAGTTAAGATGTTTAGGAGGATTAAGCCAGTGTCAATCAGCCCACCCGAAATAGCCTTTCTTTTCCGTGCGCATGTAGGCCAGCTTTTGTTGGCCGCATGATTTTAAATTTTGAACATAGAGAGAGGCACGAAGTACGCCATGCAGGCTGCTTTGTGGCTTGATCTATGGCTAGAATCCTTGGGCTTCAAGGTCCGCTCCCACTGTCTTTCAATGGAGTCGGACAGGAAGACTATGGAGTCTTTCTTGTTGTCAGGTACCCTAACTTTTGAGTTTTTGTCGCACCACGTCATCAACTTGTGGGCTAATGCTATTCTCAAGAGAAGGGATACCGTAATTGGAAAATTCCCTAAGCAGGTGCTGAAGGTGGAAGTATCCCGGTTGAGGAATTCTACCCTTTAAGGTCCTGCTCTCTTCATAAAAGAAGAGATAGAGAGGGCTGCTGAGTGATGGAGGAATTCGTCTAACGATTCTCTCCTCCATAGGGCCATGACATCGAGGCCTTATGGTAGACCTTCCTAGTCTTCCCGGACTCAGCAAGCACCTTCCAGTTCTCGCCTGTCAACTTCTAGGTCCTTTGGACCTTCAAAGGTGTCTAAGTGGCCCTTTCTATCCAAAGGCCTGAAAGGGACAAAGTCCTAAAGAGGAAAGAAGGGAAGATAGGGAGATGGCCGAGGCAGTCACTCCCAGTAGGAATGGCATTCCTCCTCACCTACCACCTGTGGGAGGATGCCTACAGCGCCACTGGCAGAGGTGGCAGCCTCACAGGGCAAAACCCCAAACGGTCGAAGTGACCGCCCTAGGATTTTGCGTCCCGTTCATTTAATCTCTCCCTCCTCTGATCAAGGATCCAGTGTTGTTAGATTCCTTTGCGAAGTAATCAGTAAAGGGGCTAGCCCTTCTGGCAGAAGCCCAGACTATGTTGGAGAAGAGCGCTCTTCAAGAGGTCCTCAATGACTTCCCAGGCTTCATCAGTCGACTCTTTCTTGTGAAATAGGTGTCTGGAGGCTGGAGACTAGTCATCGACCTCTCAGCTCTGAACAAGTGTGTCAAACAAACTCTGTTCAGCATGGAGATGGAAGACACAGTCAGACAAGCAGTTAGACTACAGGACTTCATGTGTATACTGGACATAAAGGATGCATACATCCAGATCCCAATCCATCCATCTTCAAGAAAGTACCTAAGATTCAGCCTAGACAACAGGAAATACTAGCTCAGGGTACTGTGATTCAATCTTTCCACAGCACCCCAAGTCCTCACCAAAATGTTCGTCCTAGTGTCATCCTGGGCACACAGGATCGACATATGTCTCCTCCATTATCTGGACAATTGGCTGATCCTAGCAGACTCAGCAACCCTTCATCAGCACTGAGACAAAACTTCTGAGGCTTTGCCAAGATCTGGGGATCATGGTAAACCTTGAAGTCCTCCCTGCTTCCCACTCAAAGACTGGCAATCCTAGGTATGGTCATAGACACCTATCTCCACAAAGCCTTCCCCTCAAATGACAGGATAATGAGGCGAGATAGCTCGCAAGACCCTTTCTCAGACGAGAAGAACTCCCGGCCCAGATGTGGCTATGTCTCCTCGGACACCTATCATCCTTGTCCCGTCTAGTTCCCAATGGCTGCCTCAGGATTCGATCCCTCCTGTGACAGCTCAAGTCCAGGGAAAATGAAGCCTTTGATCCCTCTTACACTCTGATCCCCATGGGACCAGTGGAACGGATGGACCTTGGGTGGTGGGTGGCATACGAGAATCCGTGGAGGGGCGTAGATCTTTTCTCCCTTCCCCCTAACAATGCTGTTCTCAAACACTTCAAAAGAAGGGGGGGCAGGGGACCCACTTGCTGCACCACACAACTTCAGGCTTTTGGTCAGAGTCAGAGAAATATCACCACATAAATCTCTTGCAGATGAAGGTCGTCTTTCTGGCCCTTCAACAGTTCCACTCAGTGGTGGTGATGAGCGATAACACACAGTAGTGGTTTACATCAGCAAGCAAGGAGGTGTTTTTTCGCAGCCCCTATCCCATCTAGCAGTAGAGATACTGAGATGGGCCGAGATCCATATGATGCCACTCTGAGCATGTTTCATTCCAGGCAAAAGGAATGTGCTCGCCGACAATCTGAGCAGGGCCTCTTTGATAGTGATTACTGAAGGGTCTTTGGATCATCTAGTAGCCAACAAAGTCCTGACTTTGTGGGGTTCTCCGACGGTGGATCTCTTCGCAACGGTTCTGAACTTCAGGCTCCCGCTGTTCTGCTCACCAGTCTTAGATTACAGGGCTCTCTCCCAAGATGCATTCCAACAGTGGTGGGACAACATCGTCGTTTACACCTTTCCCCCATTCTGTCTGATGAGGAGGGTACTCAACAAGGCCAGAACATCAGTCAACCTCTCAATGACCCTGATAGCTCCAATATGGCATCATGCATAATGGTTCCTGGAACTTCCAAGAGAACTCCCACCACGACTCGATCTACTCAGACAACCACACATCAATATTTACCACAAAGCCGTAGCTTTGCTACAACTTCACGCTGGCGACTATCCAGCATCTCCTCACTCAGAGGATTTTTGCAATAAGTTGCAAACAGGATGTCTGGATACCTGTGGAAATCATCAGCAGCAGTCTACCAGGCAAAGTGGAATGTCTTCATTGGTTGGTGCCGTGGAAGGGATATCTCTCCACTCGATGCCACTATTCCAGCGATAGCGGTGTTTTTCGTGTATTTGCGTGAAGAAATGCGCCTTTCAGTTTCGGCGGTAAAAGGCTATCGCTCAGCCTTAAGCCTCGCCCTCAGACTGAATGGAATAAACATTTCCTCATTGCTGGAACTTTCCTTACTCATATGGAGTTACGAACTCACCTGTCCATAGTCGGAAGTGAGACCTCCCCCATGGAACGTGGTTCTAGTTCTCCGATCTCTAAAGAGACCCCCCTACGAACCATTATGCCAAGTAACAGATCGCCACCTGACTTGGAAGACGGTGTTCCTGCTCGCTTTAGCTTCTTCCAAACGAGTCGGTGAACTGCACAGTCTCTCATACGACATCGCCCATTCAAGGGGATGGGAGAGGTACGTTCAGCTTCCAGGTGTGTAGGATCCTAGATTTGACTTCTTCTGGATAATAAGTCTCCATTCCGTAACCGATGGCCCAGATCATCTGTTATTTTGCCAAGTAAGAAGTTTGAGGCTCGACCTTAAGAGGACAGCAGCAGCCCGCCCCCGAGTGAGGATCACAAAACACCATCTCTGGATGGATTTGCAGAGTCATCGATCATGCTCTGAATCCAGTTTCTCCTCCAGTACATCGACCCAGAGCTCATAGCTATGTTCCTGGCCTTCAAAAGAAATTACTCCGTGATACAGGTTCTATAAGCTGGGGTGGGGAAGCGCCAGACAACTTTCATAGCCCATTATCTGTAAGACATGACCCACAGGAGACTCGATACGTTCTCTATCAGTCCTGCGGTGGCTGCACAAGTTAGTTTAGTACCTCTAGCTCCTTATTGGACAAGTAGCAGAAGGTTGAGGGCTATGTTACCTGGTTTCAGTTGGCTTGAATGAAAAGGAATGACTGGCTTTTTGTTCCCATACTAACAAACCTTCCGTTATTTATGTGGATTATCTTTCAGCGGCAGCTGGAGTTAGTCATTAGACTATAATTGCGAGGTAGCAACCCTGCCTAACCACTTGAGCTGGTAGACTGGAGGTGGCTGGGGGTTACCCAGCCACCTCTATATATACTCTCACAGCAGTGAGAGACGTCATTTTTTCTTTTGGCTCGGTGGAGATTGGACGTGTCCGCTCTCCTCCTGACTGTCATTGGACTTTTTCAATTTTGCTTTTCCTTTTCAGGTGTGCTTGTCTTCTCTTGCGATGATCTTCATCATGCAAACCTGTTCAGGGTGCTAGGGTGCTGAGTGTGGGACTTTCATGTTGTCGTTGGAGACCGACCCGCACTCTTTGTGTCCTTACCGAAGGCATCGATGCAAGCAGGGTTTGCCCTGCGCAGAGTGTAGGGAGTGGTCTGGCTCCCAATGGGAGAAATTTGGGTGGAGTAGGAAGAAGACGTTGAAGCGCGACCATTCTCCCTCTGGGGCGAGCAGGGCGCGTTCTTTTTATTCTCGCACCCCCAAATCTCTCTCAAAAGCTCCTTCTCGCTTACGCTCTTACGAGGGACGATTGAGTAGGAGTGCAGATCGATTAACTCCTTGGCAACCCCGGGGTATGGGTGGGGGGTTGTTGCTTCCCCTAGAGGAGAAACTTCTCCTCCAGCTGCTGGCGAGCCATTCTCCCCTTCAGATCTGCTGTAGGTGTGGTTGTCCTTAGGGATTTTGGGACCCCCTTCGAAGGAGGAGTTGCTGCGTCGTCTTCAGCATGGTGCCAAGAAGGATCCTTATCTGGAGCCATCGACATCTCACGCTCTGGATCTGTGCGAGGTCCATCTGTCGCCTTCTGGCCCTTCCACGCGTGGACGAGGTGATTGCTCACGTTCCCCTCTCCAACGGCCCCCTGCTGACGTCGAACCCTCTCTCTATCTGGGACCTCGTCGTCTCCTAACCCTCAACCCTTTGTTTTTCCCCACAGGAACCCGCAGGATGCAGGTGTAGATCTTCTGGGGACCAGCGCTCCTACCATTAGCAATCAGCAGCGTGAAAGGACGAGCATCACCATGGCCTCGCCCTTCTGGACTCTCTTTCCCTGATCGCTGTTCGGGACGATTGGAAGATCATATGGATCATAGGTCATCACGATGCGAGCACTTCTTCTAGAATGCGCTCACACTCTAGAGCCTCGCGCTCACGAGACCGCAGGTTTCAACGCTCTCCTTGGAAGCGTTCCTCTTCACGAGGACGAGTCTCGTGATCGCGTTCTACACGATCTCAAGCAAAGTCTAGACCTAGTTCCAGACGCTTGCGTTCTAGATCTGTGGGATGTAGATCATGAGAACGGCGGCGTTCATGCTCACGAGGGTACCGTTCACTAGAGCGCCGTTCTTGATCGCGAGGCCGACGGTCCCGTTCGCTAACTAGGCATTCGCGACGTTCATGCCATTCTCGAACGAGAACTAGACGCTCTCGTTCAAGATCATGAACCGTGCGGTTTCGATCAATGTCTAGACGTTCCTCATCTAGAAGTAGGGGTAGGCGTACGCGCAGTCCATCAGTGTGTAGCCCCTCAACCAGACCTTCCAAACGACCTCGGAACGGACCTAAAGATGAGAATGACCATTCCTCTAACAGCCGTCCAGCTGAACCCTCAGTGGCTTTCGCCACCTGGGGAGTTGTAGCAAAGCATTCGCCCACGCGACGCTGTGACGCCTTCTCCAACTAGAGTAGTCCGTACTCAGAGGCCTCCTCTGCTAACTTTGTCGGACGTAGGTGCTTCTATTGGGCAGCAGGAAGGCGTTAGACCTTCCACTTCCTCTGTGACTCTTAGTGCTCCTGTTGCATCAGTTGACGCGTGAAACTCGCAATTTTGCGTGTGAATGTCAGGATTTCACGAGCAAATCAGTGATTTCCGCTAGCAATTCATGAGCCAGATATGTCGGAACTGCGAACAAGTGCAGTATCGACACGTTCGTCTCGTCCCTGTGCGTCTTCCACCTCCAGCGGAAGACCGACACCCTTCCCAGAAGGGTTAAAGGAGCCCCAAATAGGTTCGCGAATGTTTCTATTAGTCCGGACTTTCCTTCGTCTCCAAAGAAACATGTTCCTTTGCCTCAGAGGTTATCACCTCCGTCGACTGGAGCTCCTTCTAGAGTTCCGCCAAAAGAACACTCTCCTAGGGAATTCCAGGGTATACGTAGAGGTTCAGAGCTTCCTCCATATGTGATTACTTTCATGACCACTGTCCTGAAGACTGAATGTGGCTCCTACACCGTCACAACCTTCCGACTGTCTCGGTCAAGGCAACCCCTAGGATCCCCTTGGAACCCTCGTCAGGTTCATCAGTTGGGAGTCAGGTCCCTAGAAGGAAGTCGACGGCAGACAGCACGCAGATCACCTCCACCCTGATCGCGTGCTGAAGGCCCTATTCCTTCTGATCCTTATATAGCCAACTTACCTTTTAAGCCAGTGAAGGTAAAGGTCATCACTAAGAAGCAGAAGAGAAAGATGAAAGGCGTAATGTCACCTCATGCGATATCATCCATCCTAGGACGAGTAGGGACATAGGCTTACCCAGGGACACTGCAATCCATCCCTTCAACCCTGAAGAAATTGAGGTAGTGCCTCCGGACCAGCGTCCGGTTTCTATACCTCAGCCTTCAGCTCCCGCTGCCAAGGCTTCTTCAAGTGTCTTGAAGACCTCACAGCATCCCCCTCCAAAGACCGCGGAGGAACACCCTCTGCGTAGGGAATCAAAGGACGCGAAGACAAAACCTAAAAATGCTGCGGCACTGGAAGCTAGATTGGCTGAGGCACAGAGGCGGTCCCCTGTGATTCCGTTGACGACCCTGACCTACCCCAGGCTCTGGATGTGAGCTTGTAGGTGGACGACCCCCTAGACTTGGAAGATGAGAATCTTCCAAAGACGGCCAGTCCGAACAAAGGAAGTATTACGAGGTCGAAGGAGAACCACATTCCACCATGACCGTCAACCCTTCGGTAGAGTCCCTAACAAAGGGTTTCCGACTCAAACCCTCTCCTCTCTGAAGTCCTCCCTCTCGGTAGTTGAGTTCCTGAACATAGAGAGAAGCACGAAGTACGCCATACAGGCTGCTTCGTAGCTCAGTCTATGGCTGGGATCATTAGGCTTCCTTGTTCGCTCCCACGATTTTTTGGAGTCGGCCGGGAAGACTATGGAATTTTTCCTGCTGTCAGGTACCTGGACTCTTGAATTCCTATCGCACCACATTGTCAACCTGTGGAAAAACGCCACACTCAAGAGAAAGGATACTGTCATAGGTGGGTTCCACAAACTGAAAGTGGAGGTCTCTCTGTTGGGGAATTCCACCCTCGAGTGTTCATCTCTTCGTTATTATTATTATTGTTGTTATTATTATTATTATTATTATTATTATTATTATTATTATTATTATAAATTGCTAAGCTACAACCGTAGTTGGAAAAGCAGAGTGCTATAAGCTCAGGGGCTCCAACAGGGAAAATAGCCCAGTGAAGAAAGGAAACAAGGAAAAATAAAAATTTTAAGAATAGTAACATTGAAATAAATATCTCCTATATACACTATAAACACTTTAACAAAAAGTGAGAGAAATGAGATAAAATACTGTGCCCGAGTGTACCCACAAGTAAGAGATCTCTAACCTAAGACAGGGGCAGACCATGGTACAGAGGCTATGGCACTACCCAAGACTAGAGAACAATGGTTTGATTTTGGAGTGTCCTTCTCCTAGAAGAGCTGCTTACGATAGCTTAAGAGTCTCTTCTACCGTTACCAAGAGGAAAGTGGCCACTGAAGAATTACAGTGTATTAATTAACTCAGAGAGAAGAAGAATTGTTAGGTAATCAAAGTATTGTCAGGTGCATGAGGACAGAGGAGAATGTGTAAAGAATAGGCCAGAGTATTCGGTATATGTGTAGCCAAAGGGAAAATGAACCGTAACCAGAGAGAAGAATCCAATGTAGAACTGTCTGCCCAGTCAAAGGACCCCATAACTCTCTAGTGGTAGTATCTCAATGGGTGGCTGGTGCCCTGACCAACCTACTACCTACAAAAGAAGAGATTGAGAGAGGTCCTGAGTGATGGAGGAAATCGTCCAACGATTCTCTCCACCATAGGGCCATGACATCGCGGACCTATGGTAGACCTTCTCAGTCTTCACGGCCTCAGCAAGCACATTCCTCTACTCACCAGTCAACATATAGGTCCTCTGGACCTTCTAAGGTGTCTAAGCATCCCTTTCTGTCCTAAGGACAGAACGGATCCATGTCCTTTAGAGGAAAGAATGGAGGAAAGGGAGGTGGCCAAGGCAGTCACTCTCAGTAGGAATGGCATTCCTCATCACCTGTGGGAGGATGCCTACAGCACCGCTGGCAGAGGTGGTGGCTTCACAGGGCAAATCCCTTGGCGGTCGAAGTAATCACCCTAGGGTATCGCGTCCCACTCATTCAATCTCTCCGTCCTCTGATTTGGGATCCAATGCATCTAAGCTTTTATGCAAAGTTATCTGCAAAGGAGCTGGCCCTCAGGGCTGAAGTCAAGACCATGCTGCAGAAGGATGCTCTCCAAGAGGTCGTGGATGGGTCCCCAGGCTTCTACAGTCGAATTTTTCTGGTGAAGACGACTGGAGGCTGGAGGCCAGTCATCGATCTCTCCCCTTGAACAAGTTTGTTCAAGAGACTCGGTTCAGAATGGAGAGGACAGGCACGGTCATCCAAGCAGTTCGTCGAAGGGACTTCATGTGCACACTGGATCTGAAGGACGCATACTTCCAGATTCCAATCCATCCATCTTCAAGGAAGTATCTGAGGTTCATACACAAGGAAAAGACACACTAGTTCAAGGTTCTATGCTTCGGTCTCATGACAGCTCCTCAGGTATTCACCAGAGTGTTCGCCCTAGTGTCATCTTGGGCTCATAGGAACGGCATCCATCTTCTCAGATATCTGGACGACTGGCTGATCATAGCTGGCTTGGAGACAACCCTTCTCGTCACTAAGACATGCTTCTCGAGTTTTCTCAGGACCTGGGGATTCTGATAAATCAAGAGAAGTCATTATTGCAATCTTTACAGAGACTAGTATACCTTGGTATGATCGTAGACATTGTCCAAGAGAAAGTCTTCCCATCAGACGAAAGAGTACACAGACTGAAGGAAGTGGCCGCACCTGTCCTCAGGAAAGAAGTTCTTCCAGCCTCTCGTTGGTTGAGTCTGTTAGGCCATCTAACCTCTCTCATCTGTCTTGATTTCAAACAGCAGCCTCAGGATAAGATCCCTGCAGTGGCAGCTGAAGTCCATGTGGAACCAACACTCCGGTCCACTGGACAGCCAGGTTCCTATAACTCAGGATCAGGTGATGGATTTGAGTTGGTGTATGGTAGATGAAAACCTTCGAAGAGGACAGAACCTTCTTGTTCCCCTCCGGATTTAATGCTCTTCACAGATGCATCAAAAGAAGGCTGGGGGCTCACCTGCTGCACCATACAATCTCCAGCCTTTGGTCAGAGTCAGAAAGGTACCAGCACATAAATCTTCTAGATATGAGAGCAGCTTACCTAGCTCTTCATCAGTTCCAACAGTTGCTAGCAGGTCACTCTGTAGTGTTGATGAGTGCCAACACCACAGTAGTGGCTTACATAAACAAACAGTGCGGTACCTTTTCACAGCCTCTATGCCATCTTGCAGTAAAGATCCTCAGATGGTCAGAAGAACATTCAGTGTGTCTTATCAACTCGCTTCATTCCCGGCAGGAGGAATGTGCTCACAGACAATCTGAGCAGAGCGACTCAGATAGTAGGCTCCAAATGGTCTTTGAATTGTCAGATAGCCAACTAATTCCTGACTTTGTGGGGTTCCCCGACTGCAGACCTGTTCGCAACATCTCTGAACAGCAAGCTTCCGCTCTATGGAAAGATGCATTCCAACAACGGTGGGACATGGACAACATCGTGTTGTTGACGTTATGGTTTCGAAGAGCTCGTCGGCTACCCTGCCAGCTGCTCCTGCGACTGTGTCTTCTCCATCTTCCGCTGCCGAGGTCCGTTCTCCTTCCCCTGAGACAACATCGACATGTTGTCGACGTTATGGTTTCGAAGAGCTCGTCGGCTACCCTGCCAGCTGCTCCTGCGACTGTGTCTTCTCCATCTTCCGCCGCCGAGGTCCGTTCTCCTTCCCCTGACGAACATCCTTCGAGGGGAGAGAAAAGTCTGTGGAGCATCCCTTCGACGAGTGTTTCCCTTTCCAGTAAAGGGTCTCACATAGAGACTCCTCTTTGGAGGCTTGCTGTTGATCAGCCTGCTGATCCCACGTTCGCACATAGTCGATCGGCTGCAAGAGTCATTTCACCTCTTTGCCTCCTCAGTCTTCTTCTTCGGAAGAAACTGTCCATCCTGTCTCCTCTGGTTACCGACCTTCACCTCCGTCTCCGGGGATCGCTAGGCTCCGAAACTTTTCCATGGAGGGGTTCTTCCTCTTTGAGCCAAGGGACGTCGAGCAGGCTACGGAGAGGCGGAGGAAGTCCAACACGGATTCCCTCCTTCTTAGAGCCCTTGTAGCTCGGCCCTACAGAACTCCAGCCCTTCCAAGACAATCCATACGAAACCATCAACTATTAAAACGGCAGAGGTTTCTAAAACGGAGGTGTCGTAGAAGCCCTTTCCTGTCAAGGATGGGAAAGGTAACGAGTCCAATCGTGGAGGAAAACTTCAGAGAGGTGGCGGTAGACACCTTAAACGCAAGGAGAGGTTGTCGCCCTGCTTGTCCACCAGTAGGGGGATGCCTACGAAGTGCAGAAAGAAGGCTAAGTGCGATCTTTCTCCCTCAGGGGTGAGGAAAGCTTGTTCTTCTTCCTCTCTGGGTAACCCCCCCCCACCATCCCTATCCTACTGGCTCAAGTGGTTAGGCAGGGTTGCCACCTCGCACTTTTAAGTCTAATGGCTACCTTCCAGCATCGCCCAAAGATAATCCAAATAGATAACGCCAGGTTTGTATTCGTGATGCAAGAAGTGCCCTACAAGTTTTAGAAGTTTTTAATTCTAGTAACCCAGTAGTTTTAAAGATTTTAGACGGGCTTTTAATTATTGGCCTGAAAGGTATATCAGTTTGATTTTGCTGGGTTCCGATGCACGTTAGTGTGTCGGGAAATGAGGTGGCAGATTCGTTGGCAAAGAATGCTGCAGCTGAGTAGCTACCAAGAAGGTATCCCATTCCCTCTAACAATTTTTTATCTACTATTAAAAATTTTATTTATAGTAATTGGCAACAGCATTAGGATAAGTTAATTGAAAATAAGATGAGAGAAATAACAAATGTTATATCCTCTTGGAGGTATAACGTAATGCCCAGAAAGTGGGGGACTACTCTTTGTCGTCTCTGCATTGGTCACACTCAGATGACACATGAGTTTCTGCTAAAGGGCCAACACTAACCATATTGCGATGACTGTTTGATACCCTTGACAGTGATGAATTTGTTGACTGAATGCCCCATCTATAGCACGGAAAGAAATAGATATCTGTTTGAGGCTTTAGGATGGCAGGTTCATCCTTGCCAAGATTCCTGGACATAATGTGTCGTACAATGGTAGCGCATTTTTAGATTTATTTCAAAAGCAGGTCTTATGAAAGTTATTTAACTTTTATGATGCCATATTTGCTTTTATGGTTTAAATTGAATATTCTTTTATTCTTTAGGCCTACTTACAATAAACGATATTGGGTTCTATGACCTTTGATGTCATGATGCCAGAAAACTTCAAATCAATCCATCACTCGGCTTTGTCCCCAAGTTTATTACAAAGACTCAAAATCCGGGGGTACTGAACCCTAGATTCGGACCCTTTTATATTAAGTCTCCGTTCTGTAACAAATGATCCAGATCCATTGTTACTCTGCCCAGTGAGAATTTTGAGATAGTACCTTAAACGCACTGCAGGAATTCGTCCTCGGCTGGCAGCCCTCTTAATCAATTCGGGTAGGATTAAAAAGTGGGTCACTAAGATTACCCTCTCTGTCTGGATTCTCAAAGTCATAGAATCTGCACTGAATCCTGACCCTCCTAGCTCGACGACTCAGAGCTCTGGATGTTGGAGCATCAGTTACTCTGGCTTTCAAACGTAACTTTTCTGTGATGCAGGTATTGCAAGCGGGCGTATGGAAGCATCAGACGACCTTCACCGCCCACTACCTGCATGACGTGACCCACAGGAGCCATGATACGTTTTCTATTGGTCCTTTGGTGGCTGCATAACAAAAGGTTTAAGAATACCTCTGGCTCCTTGTTGGACAAGTAGTAGATGGTTGAGGGCATTGGTTACCCGGGGTAAGAATAGGATGAATGAATAAGAATAACTGGTTGCTCAGGCTGCTATCAATACTCCTTTTATGTATCCTTTTAGCAAGGTGTCAAGGTTTTCTTTTAGCTACTATCTAACATTGTACAGCGAAAACCTGGGTCAATGACCAAAGCTAGTCGTCGGACTTACCACCCGCCTAAGGGTGAGTCATCCCTAATAAATAGCGTAAGGTTTGTTAGTGAATGAACAAATGTCTTTTGGAAATTTTTTGTAGTTTTTTCTAACTAATACAAACCTGTAGCTATTTACATAAGTTGTCCTGCCATCACCTGTCCCTCGGTAAGTCCTGCTTGCAATAAAAAAGTGACGTAGTTCACTGATGTGAGTAGATCTAGGTGGCTGGGTACCTCCTAGCCATCCCCTACTCTCTCCACTATAGTGGTCGGGTAGGTTGCCACCTCGCATTGAAAGTCTTAATGGCTAACCTTCCAGCTTTGCCGAAAGATAATCCCAAATAAATAGCTACAGGTTTGTATTAGTTAGGAAAATTACAAATTATTTCCAAATTTGTCATATTTTAATTTCTTGCCAAATACACGAACCATATATCTTTCCTACTCGTTATCTTGTATTTTATCCATTTCTGGCATAGAGTGAGGTAGTTTGAACCTGTGGACTGGGTTTCATATGGCAAGACTAATGAAGGAAGATTTTTGTAAAGCATTAGCTTTTGTCACATTGTGAAGTAAGGACATTATTAGGGAAATTTTTCAGTACAGTAGTTTATATCCATGAATGGGTGTCCACACAATGGGGTACAGTACTTTCAATGTTGTTAAATGTATAATCCTTTGAGAATAAGAGCTGTAACTGCCATTTGGATATTAAGTTAATTTGTATTATTTTGATTCTTTTGTTTGTTCCAGATTGATTATTCAAAATAGAAACAAAGCATCATGAGTATGGATGGATTTCCCAGCATCTTCGTGAAAGGGCTCCCTCAGGAGTGCAGTAAAGCTCAGATAAGAAATTGTTTTAGTGAATATGGAAAAGTTCAGGACATCCTTTATAAGTATGGAGCAGATGCTAACAGAGTAAAAGGTGACTTATGATAAGACTTCCAAAGGGTATTCTTACCTTTGTTTCATATAATTGCTAATTACTGTATTTGATTTTATAACAAATTTTTGGTGGGCTATAATTTTCTCTTGAGTATTACTAACAAGAAAAAAAATAGCTATGTGACAATAATTTAAATATTCTTGTGTTTAAGGGAACCGCCCGCCATGTCCGCCATTTTTTTTCTAATGATTCAATATACACAATTTCTATGTAAGTTTTAGACATATATAATACCTTCCTTATAAAGAAATTTCAAATCATTTGATTCAAAACTTTTTGATTTATTATAAAAAATCATGATTTTCATAAATATTTTAGGTACATTTTTCTCAATTAATATAACACCAACTGTATTGAAAATCATACCATCAAAATTTCTTTATAAATCGAATAATTCTGTGTGACAGATTTTTTATTTTCCATTTTTTTTAGGATTTTTTTTCTTTATTTTCTTTGTCTAGATGTAGAATGATAATGAAAAAAGTGAAAAATAAAAATAAAAATTCTGGTACACAAAATTGTGGGATTTTTATTCCTCTTTTCAATTATATTTTTTTTCTCAAAAATCAAACAGTAAATAAAAGAAAAATATACCTAAGTTTGAATAAGTATTTGTTCCGTAACTGGAATACAAACCACGCTATTTGATAGGGTTATTGCTTTTGGAATAACTGAAATGACGAGCCATTAATTTTTAACGAGGGTTAACTACCCATACCTCTAGTTAGCGAGGGTAGGGGAAGGTAGCTTGGTACCGCCCTCCCTCACATACCTGTGATAGAGCCCACTTTGCTTTCAGCTCAGATGGTGAATGAACGTTGCCGCTCTTCATCCTTGCCGAATATTGCAGCCATTAATGACTTTTGCTTTTTCTTTTTCTCTTAGTGTGTGTGTGTGAAGTTGACTTCTGCGACCATGCGCACCTGCCCTGGACTCTCCGGCCGCCCTTGTGGGAAATTATGTCGGCGCAAGAGACTGTTCCTCACACCCTTTGTCCTTTATGCAGAGGTCAACGGTGTGATAGCGTAAATAAGTTTAATGAATGTAGGGAGTGGTCTTCCTCCCAGTGGGAGAGGTTTGTGCGACGGCGGAAGAAGAAGTCCAAGCGGGGTTTTTCTCCTTCAAAGGTTTCTTTGAAGGAAGAAAAACCCAAGGCCTTTTCTTCCGTCTCCCGACCCTCCTCCGAAACTCCTACTCGTTCGGTCTCTTACGAGAAACCGTTGAGTAGTAGTGCAGACCAAGTTAATATCGGCCAACCCCGGTTCTCGAGAGATGATGTTGCTTCCCCTAGTGAAGCAGCCCCACCTCTCTCCTGAGTGAGGCCTTGTCACTAACTCCCCTTTTACAGATTTGGTCTTCCTTGGGGCTTACGGGTCCGCCCTCCAAGGAAGCTTTGCGACAGTTCATCCGCATGGGTGCTTCTGTTAAGCAATCATCGTCGCCGTCAGAGGTAGATCATTTGATCCCTGTCGATGTTATTGTGTCAGAGGTGTCTCGTGGTATCATCCAACTCCTCTGCCACTCCAGACTGTACAGTGGTTGCTGCCGACTTAGTTTCCCCCGTTCCTGAACATCCTTCGAGGGGGAAACTAAGTTCAACGTGTTTCTTCCTCTTCGGAGGACTGCTGCGGCGCACGGTCAGCTTGCTGATCCAGCAGCCCCCAGAGGGTGCATTCGTTGGAAAGCACGCCTTCCACTTCGCCTTAGAGGTCTCCCTTCACCAGCAGTGAAGAGGCGCCTCTTTGGTTCATCCTCGTTGCAGCCGTCCCCTGCAGAGGAGCCTCTGCTGCATTCTGACCTTCATTCATCGATCGTCACTGCTCCTGCAACTAGTCTTGTGACTTCGGTCCTGGACCTCTGTGCTGATCGTTCGCGATCCCCTTCGGTGGATGGTCGCCCTTACAAAGGGCACGCCGACCATCCACCCTCCAGACCTGCCGACCTGCCATCACCATTCCTGTCACCGGTAGAGCCTATTGTAGCTCTACCAAAGTACGCAGCTGCGCGCCATCGCCCTGCAGCTCGTCAACCGACAGAACTTCAGCGCTCACCAGCAGCTCGTCACTCTACAGCGCTTCGGCGCGCCCCTTCACCTGCTCGCCCTCATAGAAGGCAGCAAATTCATGCGCCCCGCGCCCATGCGCCCATGTTCACCTGCGCTCGCACGGCCAGGGTCGCCAGCGAGCTTGCGCTCTCCTGCGCGCCCATGATCTCCTGCGCACCAGCGCTCTCCCGCGTCTATGCGCCCATGATCTCTTATGCGCCAGCGCCCACCTGCGTGCCAGCGCTGTCCTGCGCGTCCTTACTCCCCTATGTGCCAGTGCTCTCCTGCGCGCCACCCCGTGCACCAATTATCTCCCGCGCTCCAACCTGCGCGTCAACGAATGCCTGCTCGCCATTATTCTCCGGCACACAAACACTGTAGGTGATACAGCAGGCAACATTGCAGCCCTCACCTACGCGCCAGCTCTCACCTGCGCGCCGGCGTGCTTCTAGACATTCGCGCTCTCCTGGGCTCCAAATATCTCCCGCGCGCACGCACAGAGACATGCGCACACGCCACCATGTGCCTGCGCGCCAACTCTCACCTGCGCACGTGCGCCAATATTCTCCTGCGCGCGCGCCAATATTCTCCTGCGCGCCCGCCAATATTCTCCAGCGCGCCCGCCAATATTCTCCCGCACGGGCGCAGGATCTACACCCGGCAAGGTCACCATCGCCTCATTTCCCTCCCTGCAAACGCATTCCAGCGCGCCCTGCTGGAGAAGAGAAGCAGGCACAAGCAGAGGGGTTCAGGGTCCCTAAACTACCTTCTAAGGCGGACCCACCTATTACGGTGACTCCTCGTAGGGAACCTTCGGTCCCTTTCCCTTCAGGGTATCTGTCTGACAGTGCATCAGTCAGTCAGCAGCCATGGTTCAGTGCCTTAGTCAGTGCTGTACCACAGGCATTCAAGCCCGTCCTGTCCGACCGCTCATCAGAGCAACCTATAGCTCTGGACTCAAGACATGGAACCATGGCTTCCTCTACCCCTTTGAAGAGGAAAAGAGGAGTTTCCGACGCGGTCACTTCCCCGAGGGTGAAGCTGACTCCGTGCAGACCATCAAGGCTAGTCCCTTCAGTTTCTCCCCAGGGATACTCTCCCTCCCTGACGGATGAAGACCATCCGTCACCAAGGGAATTGCGCGAGGAGAGACCCTCTTCCATCGCACCAATGGAGGAAACCTCCCATCATGTAGAGAGTTCCCCTCAATTAAAGACCAGGAGGGACATGACACTCAGGCCTTCAATGTTGGAGTCTTAGCTCCTTCCTCGGAAGGAGTGCAAAGACTCCAAAACTCTGCCAAAGTCTTCCACTAAGGCTAGAATGGAGACAGCCAACCACTCAAGGAATGTCTGCGACTCACCCCAAGAAGAGCTCTTGGGGATAGAAGGAGACTTCGCTGCAAGTCCTACATCAGGAGGAGACCAACAAGAATCAGAACATGCATTCTGGCAAGTTCTGACTCTAATGAGGGTTCTCAATGGGTTTTCTGACCCAGACATACCCCCTTGAGAGGACAAAGATACGGTCTTAGGCACTTGAAACCCTCAAAGACCAGTGCAGCCCTGCCCTGGTCTCAAGGGTTGAAGAGTACCAGGGACAAGATCACCCAACAGCCCTCCGAGTTTGCCTCCTCCAACTGTGCCGGCTCTGCGAATAAGCTCCTCCCACCTCCTCGCGTACAGCAAAGGAGGTACTTTGAGATCCTGGAGGAACCCAGTTCAGCTCTTCCACTTCACCATTCTCTGGAAAAGCTAACCAGGGGAGTCCCTCTTGAGAGACTCTCCAGCCGGCAGGTCTCGTTCTCGGCGGCTGAAGTCCTTAACCAGGAAAAGGTCACTAAGTATGCGATGCAAGCTACTTAGTGGCTAGATATCTGGTTAGGGACCTTAGGTATCCTGTTATGATCCGAGAATTTTTCCAAGGAGCGTACCAGGAAGGCAATGGAGACCTTTTTACTCTCAGGCTCTCGCACGATCGAGTTTCTTACCCATCAAGTCTCGAACTTGTGGGCAAACACTATCTTGAAGCGTCGAGTTGCAGTGTCTGAGAGGTTCCACCAACAGGTCCCAAGCGTCGAGATAAATAGGCTCAGACATTCCTCCCTAGAGGGCCCCCATCTGTTTGAGCCTAAGGATGTGGAACATGCTGCTGAGAGGTGGAGGAAGTCTCATCGAGACTCCCTTCTCCATAGGGCTTTTAACAACTAAGCCCTATAAACCACCAGCACCTCAGCAGTCCCGTCCAACCAAGACCGTAACGACGAAACCAGCAGCGAAGACAGTGGTGTCTAATAAGTTTTCCTGTCAAGGACAGGAAAGGCAAAAAGTCCTCCGGGGGAGGAAAGAATCCTAGAGGGAGCGGCCGAGGTCGCAAATGCTAGGATAGGCACTCCCCCTGCATTTCCACTAATGGGGTGATGCCTACAAAGTTGCTCAGACAGGTGGAAGCAACTCGGGGCCGATTCCTGGACAATCTCTGTGATCCGTCTTGGGATATCGCGTCCTGTTCATAACATCTCTATCTCCCCTGTCCAGGAATCGTGTCAGTAGACTACCTTGCCATGGGATCGGCAAGCGGGCAGAAGTCCAGACCCTGTTGAAGAAGGGTCCTCGACAGGTCCCCAGGCTTCTTCAGTCGACTCTTTCTTGTAAGAAGGTGTCCTTTTGGTATCCACCCCCATTCCTCTGGCAAAGAGATCTAGTCTTTAGTCTGCTTCATCCACACTAGCAGCTGTGCTGTATCTGTCGTACAATAGGACAACAAATCTCTCCAGCCTCGTCAGGTCAAGATCACAAATTGGGGTTGAATGCTGGTTGAGGTTAGTGAATGTTTCAGAAACATCACCAAATACTTTCCAAGTTTGCCATGCAGATTTTTTCCTTTTCCCACAGAAGGCAGACATGTTGTTGCATCCAGTGAATGCATGACAGTATGGGATCCCTCTAGCTTTCTCAAGCCCTATTGTAGAAACTACCACATGGACTGGAATCCATTGAATCTTGGTTTCTTGGCCAAAGGCAATCCACATTTTCTCAAGACCCATTTCCTGTAAGGATGCAGCACTAATATTTCTGTGACTAGCCCATCCATGTCATTGACTTTGATAATAGATTTTCTCCCATCAGCCATTGTATCCCTGGTGTGTAATAATATTGATGTTAGCTTCCTCATGACAACATGGAGACACTGCATCCAAAGACTTCATAGTGCTGCTAATGGCATCATCTTTTTTTTTATGATGATTGTGCTTGTCGTCTCTTCTTCATACATACATATAGTAATCTCAGCAAGGAAGTGAAACTGGAGGAGGATTTGGGTTTTGCGTGATGTATGTCGGTCAAATATCGGTCCTGTACAGTAAAGTCATACCTCCCGACACGAAAGAATCTGCTTACGAAATTTTCACTCTGTGAAACGAGACGTAAAGAATTTTATGACTCGCATCACAAAAAATATTTTGGGCAACGAAAGGAGGTATAGTACGAGACCCCGACCATGTCCGAGACTGATTTTAAAATTCGCCCGCCGACAACCCGTAAACTCGCCAGCATCCTCCTGCGTTCCCTTTTGTTATCTCCCTACTCAGATGCTAGTTACTACCATAAGATCCTGCTCTCCTATTGGTTAGCATCTACTGTACTGTATCCCTTCATGCATCTACGCATTGACATTCCTATTTCTTTTCGTTTCGCCAGTGGTATCGTACGAATTGACTTAGTGTTTGTGATTTTGCTTTCGTAACTATTGTACTGTATCGTGTGTGATATTATGTTACGTTATTAGCCATGGGTCCCAAGAAAGTTGCTGATGTTCAGGGAAAGAAGAGGATGAGGCTTTCAATGGAGACGAAGATGGAAATAATCAAGAAATACAAGGCTGGCATGCGGTTAAGCGTGATCGCGAAGGAATATGGCCAAAATCCATCTGCGATAGAAATGATCCTGAAGTAGAAGGAAGAAATAATAAAAAAAAAAAATTAAATTTTAAGTTTATCGTAATGTTAAGTGTTAATATTTCCGGCCGTTTGTTAATGTTTTTCCTGAAATTGTGCCAATGTTTTCTGTCATTTATTAATCTTTTGTAAAGTTGAGTGGTTACATTTTCTGCCACTTGTTAACATTTTCCACCGTTAATCATCCTCCTCTACCGCCCCGCCACTTCGCTCTCGGACATCGCCTCACTCCAAAGGTAAGGTTCCACATTTTTTTTAATGTATTTTTATTGTTTTCTCTAATGTATACATTTCTTTTGCAGGTAACCAATGGTCAAGTTATTACTGAATGATGCAAATAATTGTAGTCACTCGTTGAGTACTGTAATGTGGAGTGTATCCTTTTTATAATAATTTAATGTGATGTTTTTATAGAGTCTGGAATGACTTAGGCTATTGACATGTAAAAGGCAATTCACAACACGAAAAAATGACGATACGAAAGCCACTACGGAACCAATTTATTTTGTGTTGTGAGCCATTACTGTATATGCTTCTGGAAGCTCAGGAACTCTTTTTATTCTCATAATTTCTGACTCCAGTTTGAGAGGTTTGCATTCATCACCAGTATTTTCAGTGCTCGGGTGTTAGAAAATGGACACTTGTAGCTTGGAATTATGTTTGAACTGTGATTGTAGTTGGATTATGATGTATTTTTCAATATCAAACTTACCCGATGATTATATAGCTGCATCCCTGCTGCCCGACAGAAAAAATCTACGGGCGGAATACGCCAGCGATCGCTATACAGGTGGGGGTGTACATCAACAGCGCCATCTGTCAAGTAGGTACTCAAGTACTCGATGTCAACAAAGAACCAATTTTCCCTCTGTCGTGCCACAGGCAAGACCTACTAAATACGCCGTCCCTAACTGGATTTGTTTTCACAACGATTTGGTGAAGTACACTATTCCAGTTTTGAGCTTTCGCTATGCAGGGGTTTTATCTTCATTTCAAAACTTGAACTCGTTTTGGATAGATTTAATTATGGTGACGAAGAGAGTATGGACTCTCTTTCACTTTTAAATGGCCGACCCTTCCCTTAGACGGAAGTGTTGGTGACGAAGAGAGTATGGACTCTCTTTCACTTTTAAATGGCCGACCCTTCCCTTAGACGGAAGTGTGTTTAGGTTTTTGGTAATTTTGCTTAACAAGTTATAGATCTATTTATTTTATATCTCTCCGCCTTTATAGGCCTCTTCGATTAACTTTCCATTTATTATAAACTTATAAAAATTAATTTTTATGTTTGTTTATATGCGACCTTTCCTAATAGTAGGCGGTCCTTACTTGGAACCGAAGTTAATTAACATTGAGCCCGTCATATCGTATTTACCTTTTAAGAATTTAATACTTTTTTAATTTTAATGTTTTATGAAAGAATTTCTTTGATAGTCTCGTACTGTTTTCAAAGATGAACTAACGTTTAGTTTAGTCTCCGCAGTTGTTGACGTTCAGAACGTTCAACATGCGCTCTATCGTTACGATAGAGAGAGAGTATTTCACGGTTTCACGTTGCAGTAAGAGTAAACCGATTCTAGCGTTTCGTTCATTCTTTCTTAGCTTAAATGGTTTAAATTCTAAATAAAGGAACTTTTTATTTGGGAAACCTTTCAGTTTTTTCCTTTAGCAAATAATATGTTTTAACGATATATATTGGGCTCTTCTCTCAGGTTCTAAGTCAAGAGAGAAGAGAGAGAGAGATAGAGACGGAGGGAGAGAGAGGAGAATAAACGTTTCGTTCAAGCGGGTAACGTTGTTCTCGTTTTTTACTCTTCTCCCTAGTCGCTGTAGGGGAAGAAGGTAAAACGTTTCTAGAGTTTTATTCTTGTTCCCAGGCTTTATGCGGTGAGAGATTTTAAACGTAGTTTATTTGATCTAGTGTTTAGTCTCTTTTCCAGCCACTGAATTCTTTATCTTTAATTATGTTTTTCTGTTGCATTGTAAACTTTTTTCGCAATTACTACCTTTTAATGAAGGATAGGATTGCGTGTTTCAGGTAGAAATCAGTTAAAGTTTCGATTTCAGTGAAATAAGTGCAAACAGAAAATCAAAAGTGATAAAGTGATATGCGCAAAGTGTTACAGTGTTGCGTTCGAGGGTTCGTCTGTTCGTGCCAGTTGTTCACCTAGTCCGGGACCTCTTACAAGCTCCCAAGCCCAGGGGAGAAGTAATGTCGAACGACTTATGGGTTCCACAGGCCTTGATCGACGAACAGACGTTTCCCTCCGTGGTTTCGGGTGTATCTACATACGTTGCCGACGTGATCGCCCCACCCACACAAAGACGAGAGAGCCCATTTATTCCTCGTCTGCGGAAGAGGTTTCTCGTAGAAACCATGGACCAGATCTTGCAGCTTTTTAAGTGCAAGTCGGTCCCTTCCGCGCAAGTCCAACGGCCTAGGTGTAGCCACTGGGTCAGTTCGGACTCGCTGCAGTCATCCGACGACTGCACACCTCCCAAGAGAGGCAAGGTGGTACCGCAACAGGCAGTAACTCCGTCTGTTGCCGCACCAGCTGTTTTAGACCCTCAGTCACAACGGACAGTAGCTCCGTTTGTTGCCGTCTTTTGTAGACCCTAGTGGTCTTTACTGCAGTCTATGCAGACTCAGTTAGCTGCGGTTATGCAGGAGTTTCGTGCGGAGAAGGTTTACACTGCTCTCGTTAGCCTACAACCTGCCACGGTTGTGCGCCCAGCTCACGCTGAGGCTGCCTGCTCCCACACTCCGGCTGCGGAGAGCTCCACCTCCGATGCGCGATCGACCCTGCCAGACGCATGTTAACGTTAGCCGATGTGCGGCTCCCTCCGTTAACATGCGTGAGCTACCGCATCAGCAGTGGGAAGGTGGAGTCAAGCTGCCGTGTTTTGACGCGATGCGTTAGTTTCCGCAACCCACGGCAGTCCCCACCACGCACCACCACTCCGCTTTGGTTGTTGCCTGCTCCCACACTCCGACTGCGGAGAAGGTTGACGATGCACCCGTTGGCCTACAGCCTGCCACGGTTGTGCGCCCAGCATGGCTGCCTGCTCCCACACTCTTGTTGTGAGAGCTCCTCCACCCATGCGCAGTCGACCCTGCCAGACGCATGCTGACTCCCACAGACACACGGAGCACTCCGTTGCCGTGCGTGTGCTACCACAAGCTGCCGTGTTTTGACACGGTGTGTCAGCCTCCGCAACCCACTGTGGTTACCGCCACTCGCCCGCAGCAGACTAGTCAGTCAGGAGTTGAGGCTTCCCCACTCAGCTTTGGTTGTTGCCAGCTCACAGACTGTCAAGCAGTTACATGACGTTGCCTTCTGGCCTGCTACTATGCACCAGTGCTGTATGTCCTCACGCACCTGTTGTGGTTGACAGTTCAGTTTTTGACAGTTCACAGACTGTCAAGCAGTTACATAACGTTGCCTTCTGGTCTGCTGCTTATGCACCAGTGAAACCCTCACTGAGATAACCTAGCTTTTCTCGGACATGGTTCCTGTAGATGAGAAAGTGCTGTTCTCCCTCCTTCTGATATTCCCTTGAGGACTCTGTCATTTGGAGAGGAGCCTTAAGCTGCTTAGCCTCCTATGGACTTTAATTAAAGCATAACATGCTTCCAGGGATGGTAAATGGTTCCGCTTCAGTCGCTAATCCCGTCTGTTGCCACACCTGCTCCCATAGACCCTAATGGGCTTTGTTGCAAGACATGCAGTCCAAGCTTAGTCCTTGTTAGAGGATTTTTTACGGAGAAGAACCTTCTAGCCAACAACCTTCCTACCGGTTGGTTGTACGCCCTGTTGACGCTGAGGTATCCTACTCACGTCCGCCAGTTGAGATGGTTCCTCCACCGGTGCGACCCAGTGTGGGTTGCCAGTCGCACGTTGACGTTAAGCGACTCTCGGAGGTGGTTGTGGACGTTCAGTGTGTCACTAGGAAGACGTTCAACAACCAGCAGAGGTGACTTGTTGTGACGCAGTGCGGCAACCTCAGCAACCCGATAGGGGGTTGTCTGCACAACCCAGACAGTCTAGACAGTTTCGGGTTGTCGCTGTACTTCCTCGCGTCCCCATGGTTGACAGTTCACAGACTGTGCAGCAGTACCATGATCTTGTGTCCGGCTCCGTCACGCATCCACCAGTGCGACCGGATTCAGCGAGTCAGACGTTGCCCACTCCGTTGCCGTTTCCTCATCAGTTTCGGATGAGGAACCCTCTGATGGGGACATGGCTGAACAAGACGATCAACCCCCAGCCCTGCTATCCATCCAGAAGATGCTGAAGAAGGAACACGGCCCTGTCAGGCTGTGGATGAGTCTGGTTAGGACACTGTCATCCGTGGTTCAATTGGTGTCACTTGGAAGACTACACCTCCGTCCTCTTCGGTATCATCTAGCTCTTCACTGGAAAGGACAAGACGCTAGAAGCGGTCTCGATCCCGGTTTCCGGAAAGATAAGTCTGGTCTGATTTGATGAAAGGACTTTATCAACCTTTGAAAGGGTCTTCCCCTGACTGTTCAGACTCCCAACCACGTTCTCTTCTCAGACGCATCGGACGTAGGCTGGGGTGCGACCTTAGGCGGTAGGGAATGTTCGGGATTATGGAACTCGAGTCAAAGGACAATGCATTTCAACTGCAAGAAGCTTCTGGCAGTACGTCTGACCTGGAAAAGCTTCAGGTCTCTCCTTCAAGGCAAAGTGGTGGAGGTGAACACGGTCAACTCCCTGCTTTGATGTACATCTCCTAGCAAGGAGGGACCTACTCTCTGACATGGTACGAGTTCGCAAGTGACCTCCTCTCCTGTTCAACAGGTCTAGACTTTTCACTAGTAACGAGTTTCATCCAAGGCAACTTGAATGTCTTAGCAGATTGTCTCAGTAGGAAGGGACAATAATTCCAACATATTGGACCCTCCACAAGGATGTATGCAAGAGACTTTGGGTCACCTGGGGCCAGCCAACCATAGATCTCTTCGCAACCTCGATGTCCAAGAGGCTCTCAATACTTTGCTCACCTATCCCGGACCCAGCAGTAGTTCTTATAGATGCCTTTCTACTAGATTGGTCTCATCTAGATCTATATGCATTCCCTCCGTTCTAGATTGTCAACAAGGTACTGCAGAAGTTCGCCTCTCACGAAGGGACAAAGTTGACGCTAGTTGCTTCCCTCTGGCCCGCGAGAGAATAACTTACCGAGGTACTTCGATGGCTAGTAGACGTTCCCAGAACACTTCCCCTAAGGGTGGACCTGCTACGTCGGCCACGCGTAAAGAAGGTACTCCAAGGCCTCCACGCTCTTCGTCTGACTGCCTTCAGAATATCGAAAGACTCTCGAGAACTAGAGGTTTTTCGAAGGAGGCAACCAGAGCGATTGCTAGAGCAAGGAGAACATCCACCCTTAGAGTCTACCAATCGAAGTGGGAAATCTTCCGAAACTGGTGCAAGTCAGTATCCGTATCCTCGACCAGTACCTCTGTAACTCAAATAGCTGACTTCCTCTTATATCTGAGGAAAGAGCGATCTCTTTCAGCTCCCACTATCAAGGGTTGCAGAAGCATGTTGGCATCAGTCTTCCGTCACAGAGGCTTAGATCTTTCCAACAATAAAGATCTACAGGACCTCCTTAAGTCTTTTGAGACCACGAAGGAGCGTCGTTCGGTTACACCTGGTTGGAATTTAGACATGGTTCTAAGATTCCTTATGTCAGACAGGTTCGAACCACTTCAATCAGCCTCCCTGAAAGATCTCACCTTTAAGACTCTTTTCCTGATATGCTTAACCACAGCTAAAAGAGTCAGTGAGATTCATGCCTTCAGCAAGAACATCGGATTCTCATCCGAAACGGCTACATGTTCTACATCTTGGTTTTCTAGCCAAACACGAGCTGCCTTCTCGGCCTTGACCAATATCGTTCGATATTCCAAACTTATCGTATGGTTGGAAATGAACTAGAAAGAGTATTATGTCCTGTAAGAGCTCTTAAGTTCTATTTTAAAACCTTTACGAGGCCCGTCTGAAGCTTTATGGTGTTCAGTTAAGAATCCATCTTTGCCTATGTCAGAGAATTCTTTATCCCATTTTATCAGACTGTTAATACGAGAAGCTCATTCCCTTCTGAATGAGGAAGACCAAGCTTGGCTGAAGGTAAGGACACACGAAGTTAGAGCTGTCACAACTTCCGTGGCCTTTAAACAAAATAGATCTCTGCAAAATATATTCGACGCAACCTATTGGAAAAGCAAATCAGTGTTCGCGTCTTTTATCTTAAGAATGTCCAGTCTCTTTACGAGAACTGCTACACTCTGGGACCATTCGTAGCAACGAGTGCAGTAGTGGTGGGGGCTCCACCACTACAATTCCCTAATTCCAGAACCTTTTTAATCTTTTTCTTGAAATATTTTTGGGTTGTCCGGAAGGCTAAGAAGCCTTTCGCATCCTACTTGATTTGGCGGGTGGTCAAAATCATTTCTTGAGAAGCGCCTAGATTAGAGGTTTTGATGAGGACCTTTAGTATGGGTTGCAACCCTTCATACTTCAGCTCCTAGGAGTCGTTCAGCATCCTATGAGGATCGCGAGGCTCAGTAAGGAAGACGTACTTAAAAAGGCAGAGTAATTGTTCAAGTCGTCTTCCTTACCAGGTACTTATTTATTTTATGCTTGTTATTTTGAATAACTGCTAAAATGAAATACGGAATACTTAGCTCATAATGTCAACTTGTAATGCTGGTCTCTACCCACCCCCCTGGGTGTGAATCAGCTATATGATCATCGGGTAAGTTTGATATTGAAAAATGTTATTTTCCTTAGTAAAATAAATTTTTGAATATACTTACCCGATGATCATAAATTAAAGGACCCACCCTTCCTCCCCAATAGAGAACCAGTGGGACAGAGGAGAAAATTGGTTCTTTGTTGACATCGAGTACTTGAGTACCTACTTGACAGATGGCGCTGTTGATGTACACCCCCACCTGTATAGCGATCGCTGGCGTATTCCGCCCGTAGATTTTTTCTGTCGTGCAGCAGGGATGCAGCTATATGATCATCGGGTAAGTATATTCAAAAATTTATTTTACTAAGGAAAATAACATTTTGTCCAATGCTGCAGTTGTGAACAACTACTTACTCAACACTGGGGGACAGATTACTCCATCTTCAGCATTCTGTGCAACAACTGCTTCTCTATAACTGTGCTGATATTTATAGGATATGATGAACCTATTCTCATGGAGCATTTCATTGACTTGTTTATTCCTCATCTTTGCAAATACATACAGGCCCATGTAGACTGATAAAGATGTTTCATGGTCCTTGGAATACCTGTGGACATCCGCTCCTTGTATTTTGCAAAGCAGTTGTAGGAGATGTGGTATAGAAAAATCAGATTTTGATGTTCTATGCTGGATTTGGGACTTAATGTCTGCACCATGTTCTATCATGTATACAAATTGCCGTAGTTATAGTGGTATATCCTGTTGTAGGTCTGTGTCATAGAAGTTGCAGATGAAATTTTGATTTATGATGGAGCATGTCTTGTCTTATTATTTTGGCAGCTTTTACCAGATGAATGACTTCACTATACTTGGATGCTTGTAAGATGATTGAGCCTACATAATTTTAAAAAATCCAGCAGAACATCTCACTTTTTGTGAGGAGCTTGTAGCTTTAGAATGTGAAAAAGCAGCTGGTCCTTAGAGTCAAGTCAAGTAGAATGAACATTAGCTCGTTCAACAACAAGCTGTTCTAGCCTCTGCTCTTAAAGCATAGTCAAGTCAGCAAGTTTGTAAATGAGTGAATCTCTACTGTCACTGGCATTTTTCACCTTACTAATTTAGGTGACTAGTTCTGAGAAAGCAATTGGATATGCCTCCTTGTTCTCTTGCTCCTACACCTTTAGATAGGCTCGTTCTCAGTTATACTACAATGCCTCCTAGCAGGCAGCGTGACATTTCAGATCTTCGCTATGACATCTCTTGCACTTAGTGTTGTAAGGAGTTTCTTATCATTGATTGTTTATCCACATTAGTTTATTCTCTTATTCACTTGCATTGTTATTGCCTCTCTAAGTCCCGCCCCGAGGACCCTTTGGTCTCGCAAAAGAAACTTGAGTTTTAGCTTCTTGAATGTCATGTTGGATTTTAATTCTATTGTCCTTGTCACTGTTACTTGCAGAGGTAGATTCTTTTTTACCTCTGCTTAACTTTGTGTTATTAAATGAAAATCACCACTTCTAATGATATACTGTAGTGCCTTCTTTTGTCTCAAATTTTCTTCTATCCCACCACCTTCATCATGCCTTGCAGGGTGTAACTTGATTGGCAGTGTATTGATCGAGTAAAATAGAGGAATATATTTTGATAAATTCATATATCCAACAATCCCTCTTCTGGCTAGATTGGCCTGGGGGAACCTTAGATTTCTTCCAATCAGTGATCCACAGTTTTCCAGTACAGTATAACTAGTGTCCATGGTCAGTGTGATGTTTTGATCTGAGGGTTTATCCTTTTACCACCCTGAACATGTTTTAAAGTTGTTTGATAGACACTTTTCTGGGTTTCACCACAGTGATGTCACCAGTGTTCCTTGGTAGTGCCCAACAATCACTCCTTAAAGATCTTCATCAACTTATTCATTTGAAAATTTTAGAGCTAGACGTACTCCGTTTACGCGGAGACCTTTTGTGAGCAGCATGGTTTACCACTGATCTGCAATGAGAAAATGTGTGTTAGTGTTCTTTACTAACAGTATAATCTTGAAAAATATGTATCAGTTCCCTTTATAAATAATGATTTTTTGGGGAAAATATGTCCGTGTGCTATATAAATATTAAAATCTACTTCAGTAGCCTTAAAAACATAAGAATCCATGCAATAAGATAAGAGCTTTTCTCACATGCCTTTTTTGTTTGGTTTGACAGTAGCTTCTTACAGGGCCGGAAGCATCGAAGATAGTGGTCCCGATGTTAGGCTCGGAAGAGACTTAGTGTCTGGACCCCTCTCTTTTTTCATTCACTTCTCATGCAGTGCAGTGATGGTGGCGTATTTGCTGTATTTGACACTGATGCATGTAAGCTTCCATATCAAATAAGAAAAAAGAAAAATATATACCCCCATCCTTCCTATGAGAGGGATGATGGAAAAGACATAGAACCCATAACTTTTAATTGGCCATACATTGTGATATCATATCCAAATTCAAGCCACACAGAATTCATACTTGTATTAATTCTTTGAGTGCCAATCCCTCACCAAATGATTTGGTGCTCAAGCCCTTTTTTTAACAGTTTACTGTACAAAAAAAAAATGGTGAAGTATTGATTTAAAACTAAAGATAGAGATGACTGGCCAAATCTAACTGAGGTCCTTTAAGTCCATAGGCGTAGTAGATGGTGTTGATGATGATACTGGTAATTAATTCAAATCTAAGTTTGAAATACTGTAATGTAAGTAGTATGAATGTAGGAAGAGGACCATCAATTTACAGAAATTGAAACTAACCATAAACATGCAGAGATATAGAATTCCTAACTATCATTATGAGAAGTGCAAGTCAGGCTGATCACAGGCACCCACTTCTTCTCTCTTAAGTAGTTAACCTGTCATCATAATTGGTGGGGCAGTCACTCCATAACCCCCAGTACCCAATAAATGGCAACAAACATGTTGTCAACAGTGCTGACCAATGGAAGAGTGATAATTTTTACAGGAATCCAATGACTTTAAGCAAAAGATAAGAGATTCACAGGCTGCCATTGTCAGGCAATGGTAATTCAATTCATGCTACTGGAATTCTGCTTGGATATATGAAATAGACTATGGCAGATATGTTTTTATGTTGGAGCAAATAGAACCTAATGATGCTGATATGTATATTTCTTTCCTGAACATTGATGAACTTTTGAAATGACTTTCAACCTGAGGAGAGAAAGATGATGGACATTGTAAAAGCATTGTACTGTACAGTACATTATTTAGCAGGATTGTCCATAAATGTAATGATACTGCCTTGAAAGAGGATCTAGTAACTATTTTTAATAATGCTATAATGGTACTGATTATAATGTTAATACGGTAGTAAGAATAGTGAGGATGATAATCCAATGGAAAGTGTTGACTTACAGATATGACAATAAAACGTGGCTCTCTCTCTAATACAGAATCATTTATACATTATTTGTCTTCTGTTAAAATTAATGTAGAACACTAGGTTTGAAAAAGATAATTTTTTATCTGTTCTCTGATTCATTGCTTGTATATTTTTAAGTGCCTATCATTTATACATGTTTCTATTTTTTTTTTACAGGAATTGCATTTGTTCATTTTGAGAGCCAAGAAACTGTTGACAAGCTTATAGAGGAGAAGTTTGTTACTATGAATGATCATAAGGTATGTTGCTTATTAGAAATCTCTAAAAGGTGATTGCTCTATCTGAAAAGCTTAATTTAAAACTTGTACACTGGAATTTTGTCTTATCACTGAACTATATGATTATTAGTTCTGCTCATCATTTCTTGTTATCCTCCTAACGTTTTTGTTTTTCTTTTGCAGCTTGAGATTAGAAAACCTAAAGACCTTGATGGGAAAAATAAGGTAAGTTGTCTTGTTATTGTCTACATATCATGCATTTGAGTTTTCCTTCAATTCAGTCACTTGTTATTGCTAAAATTTTAGTCTTTTAAATTTATAAAGTTTGGCAATGCTAATATTTAGTTTTTGTTATTTCAGGAAGAACAAAGGACAGATATTCCTCAAGAAGCTCTGAAGTGTCATATTTGTAAAAAGGGTAAATTCCTAACTGTAAGGGTATGTATTTCAAGGAGCCTACAAAGGTTTCAATATATATTTGTAGATCAGGATGCTGAGACTTACTGTAGTTGAATTTAGGATTGGAGTTTTATATGTTCAAGGAAGGGTTTTGTAAGGATTGTTATTTTTTGTTTCGGTTTCCTTCAAAGTACAATACATTGACAATGAAGGCCATTTAGTTTAGCTGCTGTGGTCGTACCAGCAATCATAAAAGTCACATTACCCCTATAACTACTAAGTGTTATTTTTTTATGGAGGCTACTTTCTTTTTTACTCAGTAGTGTTTCAGATTTTGCTTACTGTAGTTTATTTAGAATAGGTATGTACTTGTTCCTACACAAAATGTAAGCCATTGTCCTTTAATATAGGCGATATTTCCGCACATTGATTGATTGATTTGAAGTTCTCAGGCCTCCTGACATTCCGTACATAATGGAATGGCCATTGAAAGGTTAACAAGGTGGTTTAGTACATCAGAGGGATAGGTGTATGCATTGCTATTAAAAATCAATCATAATTCAAATTATCCTTACTTTCTCTAATCTCGCAACATCTCTGTCACATCGAACGTTATAGTGGTGACCCAATTGTTCGATGACTTTAAAAACCAGTCTAGTACCCTCCTCTCTTTTTTTTACATATGGTTCCATTATTGAGGTTGGTACTAGTTGATATAAAATCAAACTGACTTATAACTGAAGTTATGAAAATTATTTTGGATATGGAATGGACAACTATCCTTCCTAACAGTTTAGCGGCAGTTGCTATTGTTGCATAAACGCAAACAAAATGGTTATGCTGTCTTGCTACGTATATAGGAGTTTATATGGATACGGTAAGTAAAATATATGTAATAACATAATATTTACTGAAAGCTCTTAATATTATTAGTTATCACCTTGATCACTTGTTTTAATGTGTTCGTTTGTTCATTATGATCAACGATGGAGCGTACAGTGAACAAACGGAAGGTTTCCGTTTTAGGCGGCATGTTTAGGAAAATCATAATATAAATCGCATTCATTTATATAGAGGTTCTAAGAAAAATTAAGTAAAACAATGTTAGTAATAAAAAAATCATCATGTAATCAATGCTGCAAAATCTAACCTAAACACAGAAAACACAGATGTGTAAAAGCGTTTCTTCGCTATGATCAAAGATGAAAGTAAAGTTATTAAAACTTTAAAACATTTTGAATGTTTTATCTATTTATAAGAACAATTTAATATCAGACAAAATACAGTATAAGTACATAGAAAGGAATGAAAATAATTGGTAAATGCATTTGAATAGGCAAGTTACTGTTTGCCATGGCCCTAATGGAATTATTCCTGTTATGTGTTTTGAAATATGCAATTTTCCATTATGTGGGGCCGTTTATCGACCAAATTCTCGCGTAATTCGGGACCCTGCTGTATATATACATTTGTCAGAACAAGGGTATAGCTATACTTTTTGTTCATAATTAAATATACTGTATGCAGTTTTATTGATTTTGTTCATAATTGAATAAATGCAGTTTTATTGATTTTGTTCATAATTAAATATATGCAATTTTATTGAAGGGTAAGTAAACTCTGATATATTTTATTAAAATTCAATGGTAGGGCGAAATAATACGCAAATACCTATTGATAATTTATTGGCAAGAAATGACCAACATGAAATAACAGGTACAATATATATGCTAGTATATATAATTAGAAACATAACAAGCAAACAAAACATAGAAAATTCTTGTTTTCGTCTGAAAGGGAAAGCTTAATTAATGCCACAGTAATTTGAAAATTTGATAAATTTTCTAATATGAATTTTCATAATGTTGAATGTCTATTCACACTGTGTAAGTACACACAACACTAGTGTTATATATATGTTTCTTCACCTTATCTAATTAGAACAGTCCTTAGTGTCCCCTTGGAGACACTCACATCAAAGTATTGCACTAAGAGGTGTCAATACCTTCACCCGTTAGATTGATGGTCCCAATCAATTCACTGTTCATCGCAGCACTAGACGACAGGTTTTAGCACACTACCTGCCGCCACCACGAATCGCTTAAGTTCCTGCACTTGCTTTGCATAATGCTTGTAGAGTACTCTGGATGACTTCCATCCAGTGTATGAGCAAGGACGCTCAAAATCCATATACTGAAAAAAGTTCAGTGATGAAGCTATTTTCCTTGGATCATGACCTGCAGGTGTACTGTCAGGATCCGCTCTGCGAATAAAATAGGTGATCTTCGCCCTCAGTTGTTTTAGGGATAGGTTTGATCCTGATGTTTCTCCTTTAAAGAGCTGTCCTCCCCTGAAGTCTGAAGTTCTTCGAAGATAGACCTTTAGACACTCAACTGGACACAGCGAGACATCTTCCTTCAGAGGGCAGATTCTCCAGGGGCCCAACCTCTTAGTGGGTAGCTCATTCTTAACGAGAAATGTTGGATCAGGAAAGATTCAGTTCTCCCGCTTCTGTAAACTGAATATGGCCCTCATCTCTGGATAGGGCCACTATTTCACTAACTCTAGCCCCTGAGGCTATAGCAAACAGGAAAATCACTGTGTGGCCTGTCTACCCCCATCCCCCACTAACTAGTGGATGGTCGTTGACACCTATCGTAAAAGATTATGGCTGGATTCTATCTGTGCTGATAAAACATATCCATAGTAAAGAGGTCAGGTTTGTATAGTTAGGAAAAATACAAATTACTTCCAAATTTTTCATGTTGTACTTAGAATTATGTAAGTAAAGGTAGGAAAAATTTATACTTTGGCCTCAGATATATCAGTCAAGCATTTTGGATTAAGATGTTGAAGATTTGTAATGGTGAGATGTTACTTTGTGTCTTTTACTTCTTTCAGGTATCAGTTCCTTGCCTCTTTATAGTCTTATAATGTGCTATGAAGACTTCAAACTAAACAACTACTGTATTTTGTAGCCAGCATTTGACACTTATTGCAGTATATAATATGGGATAGTATATCATTGTCATGGTTATTAAAGTTAAGTCATTCTCATTTATGCATATAATTTCAGACATTCTACAATCACATACATGGGAAACTACATCAAGTTCTTGCAAAGATGTATCGAGCAAAAACTGCTTCCGTAATTCAGCTTCTGAAAGCAGAGTCAAAGGTAGGCCATAACTTCCTGTGTTTCATGTCTGTTGATTGGTATGTTCTTCTCACCCTTTATAAAGTATTTGTTATCCCAAAACATATTGGCACTGATGTGATATTAATTATGAAGAGATTTTGAATAAGTTAAGGAAATATATAACGTTGTGTTATTCGTACTGTATGTGCGCATAATCGCAATACAGTAGCTTGACCTTGAGATCAGCTGATTCCAATCAAAAGTAATTGTTGATTATTGAAATTCTCAAGAAATTGAAGAATAGAATATAAACATGCTTCAATAAAACACAATTAAACAATAATGTCTAATGAAATATAAAGGCTTAATAATAAACCAAAAATTAGATACTGTATGAAGCTTTAAAAATTAACTACCCGTATGCGCGTGAGCGCGCACACACAATCACAGAAAAAAGAGCAAGAATGATTTCACATGATAACTAATAATAATGGCTAAAACAAACTGTATGAAAACTGTGATTTCCTGTAACATATGGGCACTGATGTAATATTCATCATGAAGATATTTTGATAAAATTAAGGAATTATATAAAAAATACACCATTTGTATGTACACTATCTTTCGATACGGTAGCGGGACCTTCAGATCAGCTGGTCATAACCAAAGGTAAACAAAATGGGAACTTTTCTAAAATCAACCTCTTACTTCGGTTCTAAGTCAGGGCTATGAGCAAGACACTGGATTATTTAGTGGTGATTGAAATAATACTCACTTATTGAGTAATTCTTGATTGGTAAATTGCTTCCGAAAGGGAAGAATAAAATACAAAAATGCATTAATAGAGCGTATGATATTCTATAAAACAAGAAAATGAAATTATGATAAACAGTAAAAAAATATTGGTAAAATAGGATCGAGATGATTGCCGAATCATAATGCATCATAATAAATCTACGAAACTTCACTTTTTGAGTTTGACATACGTCGAAATCGACATACAAAACGTCTGTCTCAATCTCTGTCGTAAGTTGACGACTACCTGTACCCAGGATGGATGCAATAATTCGGCTAACCCTAAGCGAGGTTACGAGTGATGTTACTTTTATAGTGACTTATGCTTCATGCGGTAGAACTTGGGACCCTGTTAGCTGTCACATTTGCTTTCTTTGGAATCATTCTGCCCAGAATAAGGATCTACTAGCAGAAACCTTGAGAGAAATTGCCACTTGTCACCTTTCAGTGTGAGTGAAGAGGCATGATAAGACCACTGGTTCCGCTGAATATTTGCGTGGTAAGGAAATCGGGGATCTCATCTGCCCAATCATATTAGATTTGACAGATTATATTCGTGTGTAGAGAAATTGATTTGATTGAGGTCACTAGAGAGGCCGAAGAGAGAGAGAAGTTACTGTTGGGATACAAACATAGGAATTGTATTGTGTTTCTGTCTCCCGATGTTTGTAAGTTTGGTACCTTCTGTAATACAGTACTGTACTGAAAGATCAGCATAGGCTAATAGATAAAATATGTTCAAGAGGCTGTTTTAGTACATGGAAGAAAGCTAAAAAAGATTATTACACATAAAAACTTGAAGGTATGTATGTCACAGAATAGGGTATTTTTTAACCATGAGGAACTTCAGCTGAGAATTATTGCTAAAAGGTTTTGTTGAAAAGTGTGCAGTCCGATGTTGATTAGTAAGTATAATAGGTCTATTTTTATATTTTTTTACACATGTAATGTTTAAGATTGGATATAATTTCATTATTTATCTGAAATCTGCAAGATTTCCTGAGAGGATTTGTAGATGTATTTGGTATGGATTATGTATATTTTGTTAAGAAATATATTTTTTGTCTTTCAGCTGGCATCTGATCGTCTTTATGACATGAAATGGGTAAAAGAGAACCCTAGTGAAGATAGACCGTATTGTGATGTGTGCCAGGTCCAGATTAACTATAATCCCATTAAACATGAGAAGTCTGCAGAACATAAGGTAGAGTAATTTGGGATGGGATATTTTTTAGTTTTTTTTTTATATTGAATATGAAAATAGTTTTTATGTGACTTGATTATTAAAAATTTCTCTTTTGAAAATGCTATGTAGTTTTTTCCAAAAAATGAAATAAAATTTCCTATTACCAAACACAGATTTGTAGTTTTTTTATTGCTTTTGCTCTATATGATGCTTTTTTTTTATTAACAGAACATTCCCAATTATACTTCCAGATGGTCGTGAGTTATGTGAACAAAAAGTGCTGTGACATTGAATTTTTTGACAGGTTTAAATATGAAAATCACTTGCTCTCCCTCACACATCTTAAGGTAATAATTATTTAATTATTTTAGATCTTGTTTTGTTTCATGTTCACTTAGTAATTATTATTGATTCCTAATTTTTTTAATTAAAAACGATAGTTGAGAACAAATGCTAAATATGATACCTGAAATTTAGGTTTAGTGATATAGAAATGGCATTGTTTGTTTAGCATTTGATAGGTCAAAATTATGCATTTCTCCTAAATTTGTGTTAATTAGCTATCAGTAGAAATTTTAATTGTATGCTGAAGTTTTGAGATTGAATCTAATGTTATTTCCTTCATAGAATGCTTATGAAAAGGAGCAACAGAGGAAATTGGAGAAAAGTGAAGAGAGACTTACAATGAAGAAGGCCATAGGTGAGTATGTCGCAAAGATTTATTAAGGTTTCCAGTATGTTGATGCCTCTTCATTCGTACACAAGTATCATTTGGTTTATAGGGCATAAATCATTCTATTTTAAAGACAAGTGTTTTAAGCCAACATTTATTTATCGTCTGTTTTGTTTGTGATGTGATTGAAGGGTTTGCTGCAGTGACAGGTGGCACTTTGGAACTTTTATTCCCACTCATGCTCTGATAGAGTCCTCAAAATGTATTGACTGTAAAATAAAGAAAAGAATATGAGTAAAAGTATAGGTAATACTGTATATGAAGGTATTTAAGATTGAAGATGAATATTAAAAAAAAAAAAAAAGTTTAATAGTATAGAAAGAACTGAGCAGTTTAAGATTTATGATATAGACAGATATAGACAGACAAAACTAGGAACAGTTATTAGTCTTTCTTTATATAGGCACCACCCAGGGTTATTCATTTTTCACATTGTTTTAAGCAACTCTGGAGACCTTGTTTGTAAAAGTCGGTAGGTTGAGCTTCAAACCATGGCTCCACCTTGGAAATCTTTGTCTCATCTTCTGGAAAACGTATTCTCATCAAAAATGACCATGGTTGGAAAGAGGAGAAAGTCTGATGGTGCCAGGTCAGGAGAATGAGGGGTTTGCAGAAGAATTTCATAGTCACAAGAGTGCGCTCCTGTCTGGGCGAAATGCGAGTTGTGGACTGTAGGATTGTCTTGCAGGAGTTGGACTCCTTTGGTTATCATGCCGTGCCTTCTTAGTTTGATGGATTCTTTCAATTTACGCAGAGTAAAGCATAGTGTCCCAGTAATTGTGGTACCCTTGGCCAGGAAATCCGTCATCACTAGTCCGTGCTGGTCCCAAAAGACGGTAAGCACGACCTTTACTGCAGACGGTTGCACTCTTGCCGTGTTTGGGGCTGGTGAGTCAAAGTGCTTCCACTCCATAGACTGGACTTTAGTCTCAGGATCATAGTGAAGGACCCATGTTTCAGCCTGTGTGATAAGTCTGTCAAAAAAGGCTTCCTGGTTATGTTGACATATGTCCAAAAGAGCCATTGAGCAATCCACTCGTTCCTCCTGCTGAAAAGGAGTAAGAAGCCTGTGAATCCACCTTGCAGACATCTTATGCATGTGCAAATGATCCTGAAGGATTTTTTCCGCAGACCCTACACTTATCTTTACAATTTGGGCTAACTGACCCTAGCTGGAAAAGCAAGATGCTATAGGCCCATGGGCTCCAACAGGGAAAAATAGCCCAGTGAGGAAAGGAAACAAGGAAATAGATAAACTACAAGAGAAGTAATAAACAAGCAGAATAAAATATTTTAAGAACAGTAACAACATTAAATTAGGTTTTTAAATATTTAACTTAGCCGGTGAATATATAATAGCTGCAACTCTGCGGCTCGACAGAAAATATACTAAAAAACTCGCGAGCGATCGCTATGAAGGTTGCGGGTGTGCCCACCAGCGCCAACTGTCGGCCAGATACCACTCTTATATGTAAACAAAACCTTCAATTCTTCTCTGTCGACGTTGACGACAAGACGTATCAATACTCGCTGTAGAACCTGGAGTTTTCTCAACATATTTGGTGAAGTACTTCATTTTGGTTTGAGCTTTCGCAGTGCAGGTGTTTTATCTTCATCTTAAATCTTGAACTCGTTTTTGGATAGATTTAATTTTTGATGACAAAGAGAGTATGGACTTTCTTTGACTTTTAAATGGCCGACCCTTCCCTTAGACGGAAGTGTGTTTAGGCTTTTAGCAATTATCTTATCACGTTATAAATTAATTATAGATTTTCCTCTATATATTTTATATCTCACCGCCTTTATTAGGCCTCTTCGATTAACTTTCCATTTATAATAAACATAAAAATATATTTTAATGATTTGTTTATATGCGACCTTTCCTGAGAGTAGGCGGTCCTAACTTGGAAACCGAAGTTAAACAACGTTGAGCCCTTTCAATCGTAAATAGCTTTTAAAGAGCTAATGATTCAAAACTTTTTAAATGAATATTTTTTAATAGATATTTTATGAAAGATTTTCTTTGAATAGTCTTCGTACTGTTTCAAAGATGAACTAATGTTTAGTTTATTTATGCTACGCAGTTTGCGCTCTATCGTTACGATAGAGAGAGAGAGTATCACGGTTTCACTTTGCAGAAAGAGTAAATCGATTCTGACGTTTTGTTCATTCTTCTTTCAAAGCTTAAATGTTTTAAATTCTTTTTTAAAGGAACTTTTTAATTGAAAAACCTTTCAGTTTTTTCCTTTGGTCAAATAACATGTTTTTTTGACGAAACGTAAGTGGGCTCTTCTCTTAGGTGCGAAATCAAGAGAGAGAGAGAGAGAGAGAGATAGAGACGGAGGGAGAGAGAGGAGAGAAAACGGAACGTTGTTCTCGAGTTACTCTCGTCCCTAGTCTCTGTATGGGGAGAAAGGATAAAACGTTTTTAGTTTTTTATTCTCGTCTCCAGGCAATGTACGGTGAGAGATTGAAAACGTAGTTTTGAATGAACTAGTGTTTAGTCTCTTCCTTAGCCACTGAATTTTTTATCTTAAAATATGTTTACTGTTTTTTTGCTGGTATTAATGTGCTTGCATTATAAGACTGATTTCGCAATTACTACCTTTTGATGAGGGTAGAATTGCGTGCTTCAGGTAGAAATCAGTAAAAGTTTTGATTTCAGTGAAATAAGTGCAAAACAGAAAATCGTAGTGATAAAGTGATATTGCGCAAAGTGTTATCAGTGTTGCGACCGAGGGTTCGTCTGTTCGTGCCTGTTGTTCGCCTAGTCCGGGACCTCTTGCAAGCTCCCAAGCCCAGGGGAGAAATAATGTCGTACGACTTATGGGTTCGAGAGGCCTTGATCAGCGAACAGACGTTCCCTCTATGGTATCGGGTGTATCTTACCAAGATCACCCCTACCATAAGGCGAGAGAGACGATTTTCTCCTCATCATCCGAAGGCTTTTCGCATAAGAAACCTGAAACAAGGTTTCGAGGCCCTTAAGCGAAAGAAAGTCCTTTCAGGACAGGTCCAGCATCCTGGTTGTAGCCATTAGGACAGCTCTGACCCTATGCAGTCATCGGAAGACTGCTCGCCGCCTAACAAAAGCGTAACACAGACTCCGAGAATCTTTTTGTTGGCAAGGTTTTGCGGTCACAGACGTTACCCTCGTCTCTTACCGCAACCATTTCCGTTGATCCTAAATTGGTTGTACGGCAAGACATGCAGAATAAGCTTGCCTCCCTTATGGAAGACTATTCTGCCGATAAGTCCGTTGAGCCTAGCCGTTTATCTCATCGAGATCCTGGCTATCAGCCACCCTAACGTTCCTTTGTGCGTCCTGTTGACGTTGGCGTAGCTAAGTCACGTCAGTCAGGTTGTTTAGAACCACACTCGATGCGGTCTCGTGTGGATTTTCAGCCACATTTGGACGTTAGGCCACTTGCTGATGCTCCTGTTGACGTTCAGGACGTTCGCTAACAATCGGAGTTGACTTGTTTTGACGCTGAGCGTCAACCTCCGCATTCTAGAGTTGTTTTGACTGCTCAGTCTAGGCGGTCAAAGCAGTCTCGAGTGGACGCTGTGCGTCCTCACGCACCTGTTGTTGTTGACAGTTCACAGACTGTCAAACAGTTACATGACGTTGCGTCCTGGTCTCTCGCACCTGTTGTTGTTGACAGTTCACAGACTGTCAAGCAGTTACATGACGTTGCGTCCTGGTCCGCTACTAATGCACCAGTGCGTGTGGACTCTGCTTGTAAAGCATTGCCACCACGGTAGGTCTCTCCCTTGCTTGAGACTCAGCTATCATCGGACAAGGTTCCTTCAGATGAGGAAGTTGCTGTTCCCCCTCCTACTGATATTCCCTTGAGGACTCTGTCAGACGGAGAGGAGCCTAAAGCTGCTTAGCCCTCTATGGATTTCAAATAAATCATGCTGATTTTTAAGGATCTTTGTCCGGATCTTTTTGTAACTGCTGCTCCTCGTTCGCCTAAACGTCAGAGCTTACACTAGGCCTAGCTACTTCGAAGCCGTTGTTTTATAAGCTAGTGCTCTCTCGCTCTCCTAGAGAGCTTTACGTTTGCTAGGCGACTGGTTTATCACCAGGAGGAGTTTGGGGGATACAGCCTTTGCTTTCCCTTCTTTTAAACTGGCTTATGGAGCGAGAGTCTGATATGACACGAGAGAAGTTCTCGGCTTGGGAGTTCCTGCCTCTGCCCAGATAGACTTCTCAAACCTCATAGACTCTCCCTGGCGCCTGGCCATGAGACGCTCCAAGATTTTACAGGTCAACTTCACAGCTGTTTTTGAGCGTTTGAAGTTTTGCTGTACAATTATGTCATGCATAAACAAGGCTCTCAGGGATGGCTCCAATGATCTGACAGCCACGTTCTCTGCAGGAACAAGTCCCTCAGGGATGGCTCCATGATTTGGCAGCCATGTTCACTGCAGGAGTACGTAAGAGGCAAGTGCGCTCAATGTGTTCATTGTCAAGACAAACTTCACGATGAAGTCTACCAGGCTGTCCTGACAGCATTTATGGAAGGCGACTGGATGGTCTCTCTCGACGTTCAGGAGGCATACTTCCACATTCCTATACACCCGGATTCCCAACCGTTTCTGAGGTTTGTTTACAGGAATGTGGGGTACCAGTTTCGAGCTATCGGGGATCCGAGCCTCCCTGTACTTGGACGACTGGCTTCTCAGAGCATCGTCCAGCCTTCGCTGTCTGCAGGATCTACATCGGACGTTGAGTCTGGCCAGGGAGTTGGGACTTGTGGTCAACCTAAAAGTCCCAACTGATCCCATCCCAGATTATTCTATTTTTGGGGATGGAGATTCGCAGTCAAGCCCTGCTCGAAGTCCAACTAATGCTGAAAAGAGAACGTTTATTCAGTCAGGAGTTGGAACAGTCTCGTAGGGACTCTCTCATCCCTGGAGCAGTTTGTCTCACTAGGGAGACTACCCCTTCTGCCTCTCCGGTTCCATCTAGCCTCTCACTGGAACTAGGACAAGACATTAGAGACGGTATCATTCCCAGTCTCCGAACCAATAAAGGCATGCCTGAAATGGTGGGACAGCAATATCAGTCTGAGAGAGGGACTATCCCTAGCAGTCAAGAACCCAAACCACGTGTTGTCCTCAGACGCGTCGGGTTTGGGTTGGGTGCGACCCTGGACGGTCGGGAATGCGCGGGTCTGTGGACCTCAAGTCAGAAGAGCATGCACATCAACGGCAAGGAGCTATTAGCAGTCCACTTGGCCTTGATGATATTAGGAAGCGTCTTCGAAACTAAGTGGTAGAGGTCAACTCAGACAACACCACAACTTTGGCGTACATCTCCAAGCAAGGAGGCACACACTCCTTCACGCTGCTCGAGATCGCAAAGGACCTTCTCTTATGGTCTAGAATTCGAGGCATCTCCCTGTTGACGAGATTCATCCAAGGGGACTTGAACGTCTTGGCAGACTGTTTCAGTCGGAGGGGTCAGGTGATACCCACGGAATGGACCCTCCACAAGGACGTGGGCAAGAGTCTTTGGGCTTCTTGGGGTCAACCAACCATAGACCTCTTTGCCTCCTCGTTGACCAAAAGGTTACCAATCTTTTGCTCTCCAGTCCTAGATACAGAAGCAATCTACATAGACGCGTTTCTACTGGATTGGTCTTTTATGGACTTATATGCATTCCCACCATTCAAGATAGTCAACAAGGTACTGCAGAAGTTCGCCTCTCACGGAGGGACAAGGTTGACGTTGGTTGCTACCCTCTGGCCCGCGAGAGAGTGGTTCACCGAGGTACTTCAATGGCTGGTAGACTTTCCAAGAAGTCTTCCTCTAAGGGTAGATCTGTTACGTCAGCCCCACGTAAAGAATGTCCATCAAAGCCTCCCCGCTCTTCGTCTGACTTCCTTCACACTATCGAAAGACTCTCAAGAGCTACAGGTTTTTCGAAGGAGGCAGTCAGTGCGATTGCAAGAGCTAGGAGAGCTTCTACCATTAGAGTATACCAGTCGAAGTGGGAAGTCTTTCGAGACTGGTGCAAGGCAGCATCTGTGTCCTCGTCCAGTACCTCTGTAGCCCAAATCGCAGATTTTCTTTTACATCTGAGAAAGGTTCGCTCCCTTTCAGCTCCCACGATTAAGGGCTACAGGAGCATGTTGGCTTCGGTCTTTCGACATAGAGGCTTAGATCTTTCCAACAATAAAGATCTCCAAGATCTCCTTAAGTCTTTCGAGACCTCTAAGGAACGTCGTTTGGCAACTCCTGGATGGAACTTAGACGTGGTCCTAAGGTTCCTCATGTCAGACAGGTTTGAGCCATTACATTCAGCCTCCCTGAAGGATCTCACCCTCAAGACACTTTTCCTAGTGTGCTTGGCTTCGGCTAAAAGGGTCAGTGAACTTCATGCCTTCAGTAAGAACATCGGCTTTTCTACAGAAAAAAGCCACTTGTTCACTTCAACTTGGTTTCCTGGCCAAAAATGAACTGCCTTCTCGTCCTTGGCCTAAATCTTTTGATATTCCTTGCTTATCAGAGATCGTAGGCAACGAACTGGAAAGAGTATTATGTCCTGTTAGAGCTCTTAAGTTCGATTTAGCTTGTACTAAGTCATTACGAGGGAAATCTGAGGCATTATGGTGCTCAGTTAAGAAACCTTCATTGCCTATGTCAAAGAATTCTTTGTCATGTTTTATCAGATTTTTTTAATACGAGAAGCTCATTCTCACTTGAATGAGAAAGACCGATGTTTGCTTAAGGTTAAGACGCACGAAGTTAGAGATATAGCAACCTCCGTGGCCTTCAAGCAAAATAAATCTCTGCAAAGTATTATGGACGCGACTTTTTGGAGAAACAAGTCAGTGTTCGCGTCATTTTACTTAAAAGATGTCCAGACTCTTTACGAGGACTGCTACACACTGGGTCCATTCGTTGCAGTAGTGGGTGAGGGTTCTACCACTACACTTCCCTAATTCCAATATCCTTTTAATCTGTCTCTTGAAATGTTTTTAATATTGTTTTATGGGTTGTTCGGAAGGCTAAGAAGCCTTTCGCATCCTGATTGATTTGGCGGGTGGTCAAAGTTATTTCTTGAAAGCGCCCAGATTAGGGGTTTGATGAGGTCCTGTTGTATGGGTTGCAGCCCTTGATACTTCAGCTCCTGGGAGTCTGTCAGCATCCTAAGAGGATCGCTGGGCTCCGTGAGGAAGACAGACTTACAAGGCAGAGTAATCGTCTAAGTCAACTTCCTCACCAGGTACCTATTTATTTTGGTTTTGTTATATTGATAACTACCAAAATGAAAAAAACTCTTAGCTTATACGCTGTAAACATAATTAACTCTGGTCTCTACCCACCTCCTTGGGTGTGAATCAGCTATTATATATTCACCGGCTAAGTTAAATATTTAAAAATGATATTTTAATTATAAAATAAATTTTTGAATATACTTACCCGGTGAATATATAAATTAAATGACTCTCCCTTCCTCCCCAATAGAGACACAGCGGGACGAGAAGAATTGAAGGTTTTGTTTACATATAAGAGTGGTATCTGGCCGACAGTTGGCGCTGGTGGGCACACCCGCAACCTTCATAGCGATCGCTCGCGAGTTTTTTAGTATGTTTTCTGTCGAGCCGCAGAGTTGCAGCTATTATATATTCACCGGGTAAGTATATTAAAAAATTTATTTTATAATTAAAATATCATATTTCATGTATAAGCTATAAAAACTTAAAAAAACAAGGGGAAGAGAAATAAGCTAGAACAGCGTGCCCAAGTGTACCCTCAAACAAGAACTCTTAATCCAAGACAGTGGAAGACCATGGTATAGAGGCTATGGCAATTCTTCTTAGCTCAAGGTGATAACTACTGCACTGTAATTGTTCAGTGGCTACTTTCCTCTTGGTAAGGGTAGAATAGACTCTGTAGCTATGGTGAGCTGTTCTTCTAGGAGAAGGATGTTCCAAAATCAAATGATTGTTCTCTTTTCTTGGGTATTGCCATAGCCTCTGTAACGTGGTCTTCCACTTTCTTGGGGCAGAGTTGTCTTGCTTTAAGGTACACTTGGACACACCATTCTATCTAATTTCTTTTTCTCTTGTTTTTTAAGCTTTTATAATTTATATCAGGTTTGTATCATTAGGAAAAAATGCAAATTACTTCCAAATTTGTCATATTAGTGACCAATGCCTAAGCGCGATGTCATGCAATTTAAAAAAAGAATTTTCATTTCTCTGCACCGACAAGTGACGAGTTTAGAACAAAAATTGGTGATTCACACAGAGGATTGCAAAGGACGTTCAATGGTCTAGCTTCATCAAAATCCATAATTTTTCAATATTAAACTTACCCGATAATCATGTAGCGGTCAACTCCGTTGCCCGACAGAATTCTATGGAGGGATACGCCAGCTATCACAATACTAGAAGGGGGTGTATTTACCAGCGCCACCTGTGGCCAGGTACTCAAGTACTTCTTGTTGACACCTCCTCAATTATTCCTCTGTCGTGCTTCCGGCAAGACGTTCTGGGATACGCTTATGTTCTTGGAGTATTTTCACGACTTTGGTGAAGTATTTCTCTTTGATTTCGGCTGTCGCTTTACTGGAAACTTCTATATTAGCTTAGTTAGCTTTTGGAATTAATTTGATTAATTTTGGTGACGAGAGAGTATGAACTCTCGTTCACTTTTCAATGGCCGACCCTTCCCTTAGACGGAAGTGTTGGTGTCTAAGAGAGTATAGACTCTCTTTCTTAATTTTGCTTAACAAAAGTTATAGATTTATTTTATATCTCTCCGCCTCTTATAGGCCTCTTCGATTAACTTCCTTTTATTATAAACTCATTAAAATTAATTTTTATATTTGTTTATATTCGACCTTCCTAATAGTAGGCGGTCTTTTACCGAAGTTAATAAACTTTGAGCCCGTCATTTCGGTTTTACCTGTTAACATATTATGCTATTTCCGCCACAGAGTTTGAAAGATTTTCTTTGACAGTCTCGTACTGTTTTCAAAGCTGAACTAACGTTTTGTTTTGTCTCTGCAGTTGTTGACGTTCAGAACGTTCAACTTGCACTCTATCGTTACGATAGAGAAAGAATGTTCACGGTTTCACGTTGCAGTAAGAGTAACCGTGTCTAGCGTTTTGTTTATTCTTTCTTAACTTAATGGTTTTGATCCTAATAAAGGAACTTTTCAGTTTTTTTCCTTTAACAATAATATGTTTTAACGATATATATGATTGGGCTCTTCTCTCAGGTTCTAAGTCAAGAGAGAGAGAGAGAGAGAGAGAGATAGAGACGGAGGGAGAAAGAGGATAAACGTTTCATTCAAGCCTGCCAGGCGTACGAGTAACGTCGTTATCGTTTTTTGCTCTTCTCCCTAGTCTCTTTAGGGGAAGAAACTAAACGTTTCTAGAGTGATCTAGTGTTTAGTCTCTTTCCAACCACTGAATTATCTTTCATTAGATTTTTCTGTTACATTGTAATTCTGTTTTCGCAATTACTAACTTTGAGAAAGGATAGAATTGCGTATTTCAGGTACAAACCACTTAAAGTTTCGAGTTCAGTGAAATAAGTGCAAACAGAAATCAAAGTGATAAGTGATTAGTGCGTGAGGGTACTTTTGTGCGCGCCAGTCGTCCTCCCAGTCCGGGACCTCTTGCAAGCTCCCAAGCCCAGGGGAGAAGCAATGTCGAAGGGCATAAGGGTTCAGCAGGCCTTGATCGGCGCACAGAAGTATTCTCGGTGGTTGTGGGCGTGTCTTACCGAGACCGTCACTCCCACCCGCAGACGATTGAGCCCTTATTTTGCTCGTCTGCAGAAGAGATTAGGGGAGAAAATAAAGGCAGAGTAACGCTGGTCTCAGGTCTCAAGACTTCTTACGTTAAGTCCAGACCTATGCCAGACGTACGAAGTTAAAGTTCACAACCCGAATGCAGTCATTGGGTTAGCTCTGACTCTCCTCAGTCATCAGTTGATTACACTCCGCCTAAGAGGAGTAAGGTTCTGCCACAACAGATCTCTGCTGTTAAGGCTTTTCCTCAGCAGAACTTAGTGTCTGCCGACCCCAAGTTAACTCTACTGCAGTCCATACAGTCACAACTTTCGGTCTTGATGCGTGAGTGTCGGGCTGAGAGTGTTGCACCTCCTCCTCCGCCTACACTCCCTCCACCTGTTCTCGCTCCGCCTGTGCTCGCCCAGCCTGCACCTGCTCCGCCTGTGCTCGCCCAGCCTGCACCTGCTCCGCCTGTGCTCGCCCAGCCTGCACCTGCTCCGCCTGGTCGCAGCACCATCTGCCAGGCGTACGATGTTGTGAACTCTACTACAGTCCATGCAAGCACAGCTTTCGGACTTGATGAGTGAGTGTCGGGCTGAGAGTGTTGCTCCTCCGCCTCCGCCTACACTCCCTCCTCCTACACTCGCTCCGCCTGATCACAGTACCATCTGCCAGGCGTACGATGTTGTGGACTCTACTACAGTCCATGCAAGCACAGCTTTCGGACTTGATGAGTGAGTGTCGGGCTGAGAGTGTTGCTCCTCCGCCTCCGCCTACACTCCCTCCTCCTACACTCGCTCCGCCTGATCACAGTACCATCTGCCAGGCGTACGATGTTGTGGACTCTACTACAGTCCATGCAAGCACAGCTTTCGGACTTGATGCGTGAGTGTCGGGCTGAGAGTGTTGCTCCTCCGCCTCCGCCTACACTCCCTCCACCTACACTCGCTCCGCCTGATCGCAGTACCACCTGCCAGCAGTTCCACCTGCCAGGCGTACGATGTTGAGACACGTGCTGAGTTTGCTGTTCCCTGTGGTGTTCAGCCTCCGCCTTTCTTAAGGCAACCTTTACATTGGGATCAGGAGGATTATACCTCTCTTCCTCCGCCTCCACTTGCTGCTCCACCAGTGATGCAACACTCGGTTGAGGTACAACAACCTCTCCCGTCCATGAGTCAGTTTCCTCAGCTCTTGCTGCAGCGAGCTCAACCCTCCATAAGGCAAGCACCACAACACCTTAGCCTTGCGCCTCAGGAGCCTCAGCTTGCGAGACATTTACCTTGTTCTGCGCAGCCTCTTCCTCATCGCGCTCCGCTCACACCACAGGAACTGGAACTTGCTACTCCGCTTCCGCCAACCGCTCAGCAAGCGCAACCCTTGGGTTCAACCACTCATGCTAGGAGTCAGCCTCCTCCACCCATGCGCCTTCCTTCTGCTTGTCTTTTATTCAGCCTTTGCAGACTGAGCCTCAGGTGTTCCCTCATCGGAGTCTTGAAGAGGAAACCACACTATTGTTGTTCCAGCTCGTTCTGACTCTGCTGTTCAGCATACCATGGTTTAAACCCCATGCAAGCATGCATAAAGCACTCTAGCACTGGTCATGGAATTTCTGAGAAATGTTAAACGCCATGCACACGCTCTGCTTTCCTTTCAGCAGGCTCTGCTTACAGCAGGCTCTGCTTACTACATGCTCAGCATTCAGCATGCTCTGCATACAACATGCTCTGCTTACAGCATGCTCTGCATTCAGCATGCTCTGCATACAACATGCTCTACATACAGCATGCTCTGCATACAGCATACTCTGCATACATCATGCTCTGCATACCTTACCGCATGCTTCTCAACACATCTTGGGTTGTTGCCAACTCACTAGACTGTCAAGCAGTTTCATAACGTTGCCTTCTAGTCTGCTGCTTTGCACCAGTGAACCCTCACTCAGAGAACTTAGCTTTTCTAGGATAAGGTCCCTGTAGATGAGAAAGTTCTTTTCTCCCTCCTTCTGATATTCCCTTGAGGACTCTGTCATTTGGAGGGAGCCTTTAGCTGCATAACCTCTTATGGACTTTTATTTAAGCATAACATGCTTACAGGGAAGGTAATGGTTACACTTCAGCCGCTAATCCCGTCTGTTACCACACCTGCTCCCATAGACCTTGAGCTGTGTTGCATGACATGCAGTCCAAGCTTAGTCCTTGTTAGAGGATTTTTTGTTTACGGAGTCAATGTGTCACGGGGAAGACGTTCAACAACCAACAGAAGGGACTTGTTGTGACGCAGTGCGGCAACCTCAGCAACCCGTTAAGGAGTTGTCTGTACGACCCAGACAGTCTAGACAGATTCGGGTTGTCACTGTACTTCCTCGCTTGCCCATGATTGACAGTTTACAGACTGTGCAGCAGTATCATGATCTTGTGTCCGGCTCCGTCAGACGACTGGCTTTTAAGAGCTCCCTCAAGTCGTCGCTGTCTGGAGATTTTCAAATGGACTATGGATCTGACCAAGGAACTGGGCCTCCTGGTCAATTTTGAGGAGTCTCAGCTCGTTCCATCCCAGACCATTGTCTCCTTGGGTATGGATCTTCAGAGTCGAGCTTTTCGGACTTGTCCGTCGGCCCCAAGGATCTTCCAAGCCCTAGAATGCATCCAGAGCATGCTGAGAAGGAACCGATGCTTAGTCAGGCAGTGGATGAGTCTAACAGGGACACTTTCATCGCTGGCCCTGTTCATCGAGTTAGGGTGACTCCACCTCCGCCCCCTTCAGTATCATCTAGCTGCTCACTGGATAAAGGACATGACGCTAGAGACGGGCTCAGTTCCTGTTTCCGAAGAGATGAGGTCTACTCTAACGTGGTGGAAGAACAGCATTCTTCTCAAGGAAGGTCTACCTTTGGCTGTTCAGACCTCCGACCACCGTCTCTTCTCGGACGCATCGGACACGGGCTGGGGTGCGACACTGGACGGACAGGAATGCTCGGGAACATGGAATCAGGAGCAAAGGACACTTCACATCTATTGCAAGGAGTTGTTGGCAGTTCATTTGGCCTTGATAAACTTCAAGTCCCTCCAGCTTAACAAGGTGGTGGAGGTGAACTCCGACTACACCACAGCCTTGGCTTACATCTCCAAGCAGGGAGGGACTCATTCGAGGAAGTTGTTCGAGATCGCAAGGGACCTCCTCATTTGGTCAAAAGATCGAAAGCTCACGCTGGTAACGAGGCTCATTCAGGGCGATATGAATGTCATGGCAGATCGCCTCAGCCGGAAGGGTCAGGTCTTCCCCACAGAGTGGACCCTTCACAAGAATGTTTGCAGCAGACTTTGGGCCCTGTGGGGTCAGCCAACCATAGATCTATTCGCTACCTCGATGACCAAGAGGCTCCTCTTGTATTGTTCTCCGATTCCAGACCCAGCAGCAGTTCGCGTGGATGCCTTTCTGCTGGATTGGTCCCATCTCAACCTGTATGCATTCCCGCCGTTCAAGATTGTCAACAGGGTACTTCAGAAGTTCGCCTCTCACAAAGGGACACGGCTGACGTTGGTTGCTCCCCTTTGGCCCGCGAGAGAATGGTTCACTGAGGTACTGCAATGGCTGGTCGACGTTCCCAGGACTCTTCCTCCTAGAGTGGACCTTCTGCGTCAACCTCACGTAAAGAAGGTACACCCAACCTCCACGCTCTTCGTCTGACTGCCTTCAGACTATCGAAAGACTCTCAAGAGCTAGAGGCTTTTCGAAGGAGGCAGCCAGAGCGATTGCCAGAGCAAGGACGACATCCACTCTCAGAGTCTATCAGTCTTAATGGGAAGTCTTCCGAAGCTGGTGCAAGGCCAATGCAGTTTTCCTCAACCAGTACCAATGTACCCAGATTGCTGACTTCCTGTTACATCTAAGGAACGTAAGATCCCTATCAGCTCCTACGATCAAGGGTTACAGAAGTTTGTTGGCAGCGGTTTTCCGCCACAGAGGCTTGGATCTTTCCTCCAACAAAGATCTACAGGACCTCCTTAGGTCTTTTGAGACCTCAAAGGAACGTCGGTTGTCCACTCCAGGCTGGAATCTAGACGTGGTCCTAAGGTTCCTAATGTCATCAGGATTTGAACCGCTCCAATCAGCCTCTTTTAAGGACCTCACATTAAAAACTCTTTTCCTCGTGTGCTTAGCAACAGGTAAAAGAGTAAGTGAGATCCACGCCTTCAGCAGGAACATAGGTTTCACATCTGAAACGGCTACATGTTCCTTGCAGCTCGGTTTTTTGGCTAAAAACGAGCTTCCTTCCCGTCCTTGGCCTAAGTCGTTCGAGATCCCAAGCCTGTCCAACATGGTGGGGAACGAACTAGAGAGAGTACTTTACCCAGTTAGAGCTCTTAAGTACTATCTAAGAAGGTCAAAACCATTACGAGGACAATCAGAAGCCTTATGGTGTGCTATCAAGAAGCCTTCTCTACCAATGTCTAAGAACTCAGTTTCTTACTACATCAGGCTTCTGATTAGAGAAGCAAATTCTCATCTGAAGGAAGAAGACCTTGCTTTGCTGAAGGTAAGGACACATGAAGTGAGAGCTGTGGCTACTTCAGTGGCCTTCAAACAGAACCGTTCTCTGCAGTGTTATGGATGCAACCTATTGGAGAAACAAGTCAGTGTTCGCATCATTCTATCTCAAAGATGTCCAGTCTCTTTACGAGTACTGCTACACCCTGGGTCCATTCGTAGCAACGAATGCAGTAGTAGGCGAGGGCTCAGCCACTACATTCCCATAATCCCATAACTTTTTAACCTTTCTCTTGAATACTTTTTATGGGTTGTACGGTCGGCTAAGAAGCCTTCCACATCCTTGTTGATTTGGCGGGTGGTCAATTCTTTCTTGAGAAGCGCCAAGGTTAAAGGTTGTGATGAGGTCCTTTAGTATGGGTTGCAGCCCTGTATACTTTAGCACCTTTGAGTTGATTCAGCCTCCCAAGAGGAACGCTGTGCTCAGTAAGGAAGACGATCTTATTAAAGGCAGAGTAACGGTTCAAGTCGACTTCCTTACCAGGTACTTATTATTTCATTGTTATTGTGGATAACTGATTATATGAAATATGGGATACTTAGCTATCCTTTAATCTTGTACACTGGTTTTCACCCACCCCCCTGGGTGTGAATCAGCTACATGATTATCGGGTAAGTTTAATATTGAAAAATGTTATTTTTATTAATAAAATAAATTTTTGAATATACTTACCCGATAATCATGATTTAATCGACCCTCCCTTCCTCCCCATAGAGAACCAGTGGACCGAGGAATAATTGAGGAGGTGTCAACAAGAAGTACTTGAGTACCTGGCCACAGGTGGCGCTGGTAAATACACCCCCTTCTAGTATTGTGATAGCTGGCGTATCCCTCCATAGAATTCTGTCGGGCAACGGAGTTGACAGCTACATGATTATCGGGTAAGTATATTCAAAAATTTATTTTATTAATAAAAATAACATATTTTCTCTGTTAGATACTGAATGATAATAGTGAAGGGTCACAGGTGTTATGGATCAATTATCTGAGTTTTTTCTTGTTACATGCAATTATATTTTCATAAACACTTACATAAACATATATACTTATGTATTATTTTATTGATAAATTCCTTTTCTTCCCATAGATATCTACAAGCAGTGTGACCAGGATCTTAAAGAATTGAAAGAAAAATATGTTGACCTTGATCTTAATGAAGAGCTGCCTCCATTTGACAATCAACCTATTGGTAAGTTTATAAGAACTCGATATTTTTTGGTTAGTACAGTCAAGTCTCGTTCTTTGCAATTATTAGGTTACAGACAGAGGTGCGAAAAGTGAATTTTTGTTAAATATTACACTAGGGCGGGCTAACTCCTAACTTAAAAAAGTCACTGCCCCTTGACATGAGCGGTTGCCCGATCTGTTGATTAACACAGTAAATACTGCCTGATATTGTTTTGATTTGATTTCTACAACAGTTTATAATCATATGTACAGTGGACAGTACATTTAAACACATATACACTACGTACTGGACACGGTAAGGTCACAGTACAGTATTGTGCAAAGGTGAAGTTTACTGAGTCATCCCCTTACTGTTCTGTACTGTAACCTAATACTCGCTGATACTATAGTGTATATTACTGTAATATATGAACAGTACTATTACTACATTGCAGCTTAACTGTACTTACTTTTAAGTGTTCAGTGTTTTCGTTCAAGACTCGTAGCCTACACCGCTACTCTAGAAGCAGGACGCAACTTCTTATGTGTTGTCTCTTGCACAGTTTGTTATCTATACTTTCTTAAACAGAAATACAGCTTATTTTATACACTGAAAACTTAAATATCTTGATAATAATTGATTCTTTTAAATAAATAAACAAAAACTGTGCATTCGATTACTTTTCAACAGCTCTCTCTCTCTCTCTCTCTCTCTCTCTCTCTCTCTCTCTCTCTCTCTTTTGATTTCATTTTGGAAGCATTACCTGTATTGCATTTTAGAAAATTACGATTATTTAAATAGTTAATTGAGCTTTAATAAAACATTTAGGTACTGTACTTTTGTTTTAAATTTTGGATGTATTTTATCAATATAAGTATTTTATTAAAGCATAATTAACTATTTAAATAATTGTGTGAGAGAGAGAGAGAGGTTGATTGATTTTGTGTGTATGTCTGACGTGTCCTTGTGGTAGTAGTGGCTAGGACATAAAAAAGTGGGAAGCGAGGATAATGAGAGTTTAATCTGTTTTTATTTCAATCAGTTTGTTTAATTAGACAAAGAAAATATTCACAAGGTTACTGAGCACATTATTTGAATATCTACTTTAGCGTACCATGTGTATCCACTTGGGTTAAGGAGGGGTGACTGTCCTAGTTTTAACGGCCTCGGTTACTACTTCCACCACTGCGTCCACTCCGTCTTCTGTCCTGTGGGAAAGGGATTTGACTCAGCAATATGATAGATCATCAAAAATGGACACCAACCGATACAACACTTAGCTAATATGGATTAAACAACTCCGAACATCTAGGTCACAAAGCAACTTCTTTGTGCCTACAATCGTCTCATTGTTATTTATTTTCTTTACCCAAATAATCTTAACTCTTCTATTTCTTGTCCTGTGACAAAATTCCCCCGTATCAAGTTCCAGTCACACCCGGGACTGTGGTACTTTAAGAAAAAACGAATTACTACATACTCTACATTAAAAGCAAACCCCAATTAATTTTTGTGTAAAAAACTTAACCCGCTTGATAATAAGTACCAAAACAAACAAAACCCAAAATGAGACTGCTCTGAGGTACTTAATCTTTCTCATACAGTAGGGTCTCGAATTACACGTGTTCTAATTACGCGATTCCTCAATTACGCGATCGATAGTTTTTAAAAATTAATTTTCCTGTATTTGCGAGGAGCATTCTAAATCCGCGAGTCAAGCACCGCGAAGCGTAGGAAATCTATTGTTTTCTTAATTGTATTGGGGGGGGGGGGGTGATGGTTCCCCGATGTCTGAGAAGGGGGGGGAGAATGTGAGAGAAAGATTTCTGTTCAAACATTTTAAGACTAGTTTTGGATGAAAAATGTTAAGGTTTGCCCATCTGTTGTGTGAACTTGTCGCTAGGCCTAGCCTAACTGTCCAACACCTATATGTATAATATTCCATATTTGTACTAATTAATTTTTATACTTACGTTGTGATTATGGTGAAAAATCCTTATTCATTAAACTTTAAATTAAAAACCATCAAAATAAAGACTATTTTATATCATGCTACTGCCAAACATGTCACCACAACCAAACCCATTACTTGTTTAGTACGTTCCATCGCCGATCATAACGAACTCGCTAACCAATTTTAACAACTGTCTATAGGTTAACTTTTGCGGCAAAAGATATCTTACCAGGTACTATGTAATAATAATGTTATAATTAATGTTTTATTTATCCTTAGAAAATCAAAATATATGAAATATGAGCAATTTTGTTTCGTGTTGTTTTTTGTTTCCTAAAAAAACGCCTTCTTAAAAGGAAAACGTTTTTTTTTTTACGTTTCATCGTCGATCATAAACGCATTTACTCCTGAAAGTGATATTGAAGAGCTTTTACTAAAGATGTTATTATAAATAAAGATTATAAATAGGTGGTAAAATATCTATAATTAAAGTGTAGCAGCATCAAGAAATGTTGGGGTTCGCCCTTTACATAAGAATGTACTGTACATTGGATTAGACAGAACGTAGAAAAAATCAATTAGGGAAAAATCGGTATTCGATATCCTCTTCATCAGCATCGTCAATCGGGCTTTTTATTTTTTTTATTCTCAGTCGCTAACTAGTTATCGCACTGCCAAGATCTGCACACATTCCGATAATTCACATTTGAAGGTTTTCTGGGAGAGGATGGATAGAGAAAATACCGAACTATATAAAATGTTTTTTTAACCTGTTAAGCGTCACCCACGTGATAAACCGTTCACCACGATCTACTCGGTACCGCCTTCAACTGTATATTCCGTTCATGAATTTAATTGCCTTTTACAAGCCGTCAGTCTCGTGATGTTACTTTACTCGTATAGTAAGTATAGGATCACCACTTGGCAACACTCTCAGCATATGGGGACTGTGAATAGAAACTTATATGATGTCTGGCAACTATTTTTCTGAAGGTAGCTTGATGTTACAAAACTCTGGTTTGAACTGGTTTCCTATCAGTGCGCTCGGGCGTTCATGCATAAGTGGTTATTTGTTGTTCCTTTTGTAATGAAAGGTCTAAAGAGGAAGGTTATTTCTTTAGATGAAATAAATGATATTCTTGTTGTGGAATTTGATAATGATAACCTGTTTGATAATGAGAGCACTAGTTCTGAATCCTCCAGTGGTGAGTATATTGAAGAAACAAAGTTTTCTTTCGATGTCGAAAGCGAAAATGACTTCTCATTACCGAATGACTGGACAACGAAATTTCACAAAACTATAAAGGGAAAGGAAACGCAGAGAGAGAGAGAGAGAGAGAGAGAGAGAGAGAGAGAGAGAGAGAGAGAGAGAGAGAGAGAGAGAGAGAGAGAGAGAGAGAGAGAGAGAGAGAATAAAGTGGATAAATAATGTACAAATGTATGACGAACATATTTGAAAACTATACAGGAAACGATATGAGAGAGAGAGAGAGAGAGAGAGAGAGAGAGAGAGAGAGAGAGAGACCTATCCCTTTCCTTTTGTTGCTTATCCAGGCGTAAGATTTACGATTGAAGATAAAAAGAACCCATTAGAATATTCAGTATTATGTAGCCATTTGAAATTAAATAATAGTAGTATTAATTGTTTTTTTACTCAACCATTTAATTAATATCCCTACTTTTAACTATAATTACGAATTATAAGCATAAAGAAATTATATTAACTTTGAAAAATTATCATTAGTGAAATGACCGCTCAGGGCAAAAAAAAGCGTGATTATCGTACAGCAGCCTGGTGCACACTTGCGCCTACTGGCCGTGTTTACGTGTGGGAGTGTCATCATGGATATACAGTACTATACTGTAATTTTTAACTATTGCTAGATACGTACTGTATCAAACCTTGAAAACCCTTTTTTGTTTTTTGTATCTATAGGAAATAATTCTACATCATTCGGAAAATACTGAAAACAGTAAGCTATGCATAGTACAGTAGTAAATACTAGTCATAGAAAATTATCAAAACTTTAACAACTTTTTATTGTTTTATTTATCCATAAAAGAAATTTTGTACAGTATTTTATAAAAAAAAATCTATAAGAAGGATTTCTTACAGTATTGTTAAGATAAAAGCTACAGTATATATATATATATATATATATATATATATATATATATATATATATATATATATATATATATATTTTATATATATATATATATATATATATATATATATATATATATATATATATATATATATATATATATATATATATACATACATACATACATACATACACACATACATACATACACACATACATACACACACACAGTGTATATACAGTATATATATAGCTAGAAAGCTAGAAATGGAGTGAAAAAAAATTGACGGGTAGGTTGCTGTTTGCCGCCATGATGTGTTTCGAAATATACGAATTTCCAATTACACGAGGCCTTTCATCGACCAAATTCTCGCATAATTCGGGACCCTACTGTACATGGTTATACAATTCTCTAAAGAAGAAAAACAAACTTTATCAATCTATGAAGGAAGATGTCATGTAGAAAAGAAAATAGATACAACAGAACTGAATTAAGCAACTTCACACATGTCATAACAGTAATTATACATACAGGCAATCATGAGTAAATAGGAACTGTAATAATACTAATTCCTTAATAAGATCTAACTAAAATTAGTGCATGGTGCAAATTATGGGGTATGAAGTTGAATCTTAACAAAACTCAAAGTATGATTGTAAGTAGGATAAGGACTGTGGCTCCTCAACATCCGGATCTCTTCATTGATAATGTTTCTTTAACTTTGTAACTCTATTAAAATTTTAGGTGTTATTCTCGACAGCAAATTCACTTTTGAGAAACACATTAGGTCCGTGTCTTCTTCAATTGCACAAAAAATTGGCTTATTGAGAAAGTCTTTCAAGATTTTTGGTGATCAATCTATTCTGAAGAAGTGTTTTAATTCCTTCATTTTACCTTGTTTTGAGTATTGTTCTCCTGTCTGGTGTTCAGCAGCTGATTCTCATCTTAATTTGTTGGACAGAAACTTACCGCTAGACAGTTATTGGATCCTTTGACTGGCCAGACAGTAATACATTGGATCCCTCTCTCTGGTTACGGCTCATTTTTTCTTTGCCTACACATACACCGAATAGTCTGGCCTATTCTTTACATATTCTTGTCTTTCGTTATACACCTGACAACACTGAGATTACCACACTTCTTCGATCAAAGGGCTAAATACTGAACTACAATTGTTCAGTGGCTACTTTCCTCTTGGTAAGGGGAAACTTTTTAGCTATGGTAAGCATTTCTTCTAGGAGAAGGACATTCCCAAATCAAACCATTGTTCTCTAGTCTTGGGTAGTGCTATAGCCTCTGTACCATGGTCTTCCACAGTCTTGGGTTAGAGTTCTCTTGCTTGAGGGTACACTCAGGCACAATATTCTATCTTATATTTTTTCTATATTTTTTTTTACATTTTTCATTTTTTATTTTTTTTATTTTTTCTTCCTCTTGTTTTTTTTGAATGGTGTGTTGGGCAGGCTTAATAGAAAGGCGTTGAAACGCAATGCCATTCCTAGGGCCAGGGGAATGGCGGTGTATATTAGGACCGAGTACCCTGCTTCTCATAAGTCCTGCTATGAATGTGGATGTCATGAGATTCAGGTAATAAAAGTTTGCAGCAGGCATAACAACTTCTATTTGTGTTTGATCTACCGAAATCCTGACATGAATGATTCTATCTTCGATTGTCTTCTTGCCATTATGGATAAGATACAAGATGATGATAGAAAGGCCCCTTTTGCCTTTGTTGGTGATTTCAATGCTCACCATAGAGAATGGTTAAATTTTGTTTCTCCTACCGATCGCCGTGGCTTAAGAGCTTTAGACTTTGCCTGTGAATCAGGCTGTGAGCAAATCATAAGTGAAGCTACTCACAGGTCTCATAACTGCTTGGACCTCGTATACACTGACTCCCCTGGCATTATAACAAGTAAAGTTGATTCTCCAGTTGGGACATCTGATCATGCTTTGATTTCATTAGTAGTGAAGACTGAGCAACCTGTCCCTGATGTATCTTACTCATGTAAGATTTATATGAAATCTCAAGCAGACTGGAATGGGATTTTGCATGATCTTTTAGGCTTGAATTGGTCACAATTGCATAGTAGTGTTGTTCCTGTAGTCTCTTTGAATAAGAATCTAGTCAGCATAATTGATAGGCATATCCCTTCTCGTGTACTAAGGTACCGAGTGAAGGACAAGCCATGGTTCAATGATGATTGTAGATGTGCTTGTTTGGAGAAGCAGGAGGTCTATCATCTTTGGAAGGGTAAGAGATACAATTAGACCTGGAATAACTTTACCCAGCTTAGAGCTTTTGCTCAGAGAGTTTATGCTTCAACTGAAAGAGAATACAATTTAACCATAAAAGAAACCCTTTCTGGTACAACCCAGGAGCCTAAGTGGTGGACTACCCTTAAATCTGCACACTTTGGTGTAGATGCAACAGTTCCTCCTTTTCTTAAACCAGATGGTTGTCACTCACTGTCCAAATGTTCTGTTACTGAGGGAAAAGTACCGTAGTCACTCAACTGACCATCTCTTCTTGGTTGGCGTTCAGATCTATTGTTTTCATTTATAGAACTGTTGTTTAATAGTCCCTCTTGTTCTGGTACTCCAGTGCCATCAGTTCCTCCTGGAAAAATCATTTCTTCTTTGGGCCCCATATAATGATGTATACACCCAAGTTATCCTCTTGAATTGTGATCATCACATTTTGTTTTTCTTCCGGAATGCTTATTTTTTAGTCTTTATATATATTTTCTTTTCACTCGAACTGTTGCATAAGAAATCCCACTAAGCTTGCCACCACTTTTGTAATGTAGCCTTGTGGTAGTAGCAGCTAAGATATAAAAATGTGAAAAGTGTAGATAATAACAGAGATTAATCTGTTTCTTTTCAATCAGTTCGTTTAATTAGACAAAGAAAATATTCACAAGATTACTGAGCCCATTATTTGAATATCCACTTTAGTGTTGAAATTCACTAGAAATTTTTAGTCACAATTTACCAAGTTGAACAGAAATAATTAAATCTTCCAAGTGCTCATTCTGCCTAAATAAAATATTACTAAGTTAATTATTCTTTTAGGGGTCTGGCAACGGAGAGGGACACAGGAGGGTTTTAAAATGTTATTAAGTTAAGACTACATTGCAAGTAATGAATAATCGATAAGGCCAGGATTGGCTTATTCCTCAAGTTGGGCATTGGTGTGGATGGGTACCATGGATATCCACTTGTGTTAAGGAGGGGTGGCTGTCCTAGTTTTAACGGCCACAGTTACTACTTACGCCACTGCGTCCTCTCCGCCTCTGGCCCTGTGGGAAAGAGATTTGACTCGACATTGTGACAGATCATCAAAAGTGGATGCCAACCGATACAATGCTTAGCTAATGCTGATTGAGCAACTCTGAGCATTGAGGTCACAAAGCAACATCGTTGTGGCTGCAGTTGTCTCAGTGTTACAATGTTATTTATTTTCTTTACCCAAATTATCTAATCTAACTTAGAGAGAGAGAGAGAGAGAGAGAGAGAGAGAGAGAGAGAGAGAGAGAGAGAGAGAGAGAGCGAGAGCGAGAGCGAGCGAGAGAGAGAGAGAGAGAGAGAGATTTTTTTTCTACATGAAATTTAGAGTTAACACTTACATGACATATACCGCATAGAATGTCATTAAATGAAAGTATGACAGAAGGCTAACTTTTACTCATGAAAACGATAGACAGTACTTATATGAAATATATATCTAAGACAAGAAAATTATATTTTTGGTGGAAATGATAGTTGAGAAAATAGGGAAGAGAGAGAGAGAGAGAGAGAGAGAGAGCGAGCGAGAGAGAGCGAGAGCGAGCGAGAGAGAGAGAGAGAGAGAGAGATTTTTTTTCTACATGAAATTTAGAGTTAACACTTACATGACATATACCGCATAGAATGTCATTAAATGAAAGTATGACAGAAGGCTAACTTTTACTCATGAAAATATATATGAAATATATATATCTAAGACAAGAAAATTATATTTTTGGTGGAAATGATAGTTGAGAAAATAGGGAAGAGAGAGAGAGAGAGAGAGAGAGAGAGCGCGAGCGAGAGAGAGCGAGAGCGAGCGAGAGAGAGAGAGAGAGAGAGAGAGAGAGATTTTTTTTCTACTTGAAATTTAGAGTTAACACTTACATGACATATACCGCATAGAATGTCATTAAATGAAAGTATGACAGAAGGCTAACTTTTACTCATGAAAACGATAGACAGTACTTATATGAAATATATATCTAAGACAAGAAAATTATATTTTTGGTGGAAATGATAGTTGAGAAAATAGGGAATAAAATAAGAAAAAATAAATCTTGTTGTGTGTCATCATTTTTAAATATTTAACTTAGCCGGTGAATATATAGCTGCAACTCTGTTGCTCGACAGACAAAAAATTGTACAAAAAAAACTCGCTAGCGATCGCTATACAGGTTGCGGGTGTGCCCATCAGCGCCAACTGTCGGCCAGATACCAAACTCCATGTAAACAAAGACTCAATTTTCTCTCTGTCGACGTGTCGACAAGACGTACTTTACTCGCTGTTGAAACCTGGAGTTTTTCCCATCATCTTTGGTGAAGTACTATATTCTGGTTTGAGCTTTCGCAGTGCAGGTGTTTTATCTTCATCTTAAATCTTGAACTCGTTTTGGATAGATTTAAATTTTTGGTGACAAAGAGAGTATGGACTTTCTTTGCCTTTTAAATGGCCGACCCTTCCCTTAGACGGAAGTGTGTTTAGGCTTTTAGTAATTATCTTATCACGTTATAAATTAATTATAGATTTTCCTCTTCGATTAACTTTCCATTTATAATAAACATAAAAAATAAATTTTAATGTTTTGTTTATATGCGACCTTTCCTGAGAGTAGGCAGTCCTAACTTGGAAACCGAAGTTAATCAACGTTGAGCCCTTTAAATCGTAAATAGCTTTTAAAGAGCTAAGGATTTAAAACTTTTTAAATGAAATATTTTATGAAAGAATTTCTTTGAATAGTCTTCGTACTGTTTTCAAAGATGAACTAACGTTTAGTTTATTCATGCTACGCAGTTTGCGCTCTATCGTTACGATAGAGAGAGAGTGTATCACGGTTTCACTTTGCAGAAAGAGTAAATCGATTCTGACGTTTTGTTCATTCTTCTTTCAAAGCTTAAATGTTTTAAATTCTATTTTAAAGGAACTTTTTAATTGAAAAACCTTTCAGTTTTTTCCTTTGGTCAAATAACATGTTTTTTGACGAAACGTAATTGGGCTCTTCTCTTAGGTGCGAAATCAAGAGAGAAAGAGAGAGAGATATAGAGACGGAGGGAGAGAGAGGAGAGAAAACGTTCCGTTCAAGCGGGTAACGTTGTTCTCGAGTTACTCTCGTCCCTAGTCTCTGTACGGGGAGAAAGGATAAAACGTTTTTAGTTTTATTCTCGTCCCCAGGCAATGTACGGTGAGAGATTGAAAACGTAGTTTTGAATGAACTAGTGTTTATTCTCTTCCCCAACCACTGAATTTTTTTATCTTAAAAGATGTTTACTGTTTTTTTGCTGGTATTAATGTGCTTGCATTATACGCCTGATTTCGCATTTACTACCTTTTGATGAGGGTAGAATTGCGTGCTTCAGGTAGAAATCAGTAAAAGTTTCGATTTCAGTGAAATAAGTGCAAAACAGAAAATCGTAGTGATTAAGTGATATTGCGCAAAGTGTTACAGTGTTGCGTCCGAGGGTTCGTCTGTTCGTGCCTATCGTTCACCTAGTCCGGGACCTCTTGCAAGCTCCCAAGCCCAGGGGAGAAGTATTGTCGTACGACTTATGGGTTCGAGAGGCCTTGATCAGCGAACAGACGTTTCCCTCTATGGTATCGGGTGTATCTTACCAAGATCTCCCCTACCATAAGGCGAGAGAGACGTTTTTCTCCTCGTCATCCGAAGGCTTTTCGCATAAGAAACCTGTAACAAGGTTTCGAGACCCTTAAGCGAAAGTCAGTCCTTTCAGGACAGGTCCAGCGTCCTGGTTGCAGCCATTAGGACAGCTCTGACCCTATGCAGTCATCGGAAAACTGCTCGCCGCCTAACAAAAGCGTAACACAGACTCCGAGAGTCTTTTTTGTTGGCAAAGTGTTGCGGTCACAGACGTTACCCTCGTCTCTTACCGCAACCATTTCTGTGGATCCTTAATGGGTTGGACGGCAAGGCATGCAGAATATGCTTGCCTCCCTTATGGAAGACTATTCTACCGATTAGTCCGTTGAGTCTAGCCGTTTATCTCATCGATATCCTGGCTTTCAGCCAACCTAACGTTCCTTTGTGCATCCTGTTGACGTTGGCGTAGCTAAGTCACGTCAGTCAGGTTGTTTAGAACCACACTCGATGCGGTCTCGTGTGGATTTTCAGCCACATTTGGACGTTAGGCCACTTGCTGATGCTCCTGTTGACGTTCAGGACATTCGCTAACAATCGGAGTTGACTTGTTTTGACGCTGTGCGTCAACCTCCGCATTCTAGAGTTGTTTTGACTGCTCAGTCTAGGCAGTCAAAGCAGTCTCGAGTGGACGCTGTGCGTCCTCACGCACCTGTTGTTGTTGACAGTTCAGTTGTTGACAGTTCACAGACTGTCAAGCAGTTACATGACGTTGCGTCCTGGTCCGCTACTAATGCACCAGTGTGTGTGGACTCTGCTTGTAAAGCATTGCCACCACGGTAGGTCTCTCCCTTGCTTGAGACTTAGCTTTTATCGGACAAGGTTCCTTTAGATGAGGAAGTTGCTGTTCCCCCTCCTACTGATATTCCCTTGAGGACTCTGTCAGACGGAGAGGAGCCTAAAGCTGCTTAGCCCTCTATGGAATTTAATTAAATCATGCTGATTTTTAAGGATCTTTGTCCGGATCTTTTTGTAACTGCTGCTCCTCGTTCGCCTAAACGTCAGAGCTTACACTAGGCCTAGCTACTTCGAAGCCGTTGTTTATAAGCTAGTGCTCTCTCGCTCTCCTAGAGAGCTTTACGTCTGCTAGGCGACTGGTTTATCACCAGGAGGAGTTTGTGGGATACAGCCTTTGCTTTCCCTTCTTTTAAACTGGTTTATAGAGCGAGAGTCTGATATGACACGAGAGAAGTTCTCGGCTTGGGAGTTCCTGCCTCTGCCCAGATAGACTTCTCAAATCTCGTAGACTCTCCCTGGCGCCTGGCCAGGAGACGCTCCAAGTTTTTTTACAGGTCAACTTCACAGCTGTTTTCGAGCCTTTGAAGTTTTGCTGTACAATTATGTCATGCATAAACAAGGCTTTCAGGGATGGAAAGCGGTACCGCCTCAGTCGCTAACCCCGTCTGTTGCCGCACCTGCTCCCGTAGACCCTAAATGGGCTTTGCTGCAAGACATGCAGTCCAAGCTTGCGTCCTTGATAGAGGACTTTAATGCGGAGAAGGTTGCTGCCGAACCTTCTGGCCAACAACCTTCCACCGGTCGGTTGTGCGTCCTGTTGACGCTGAGGTAACCTTCTCGCGTCTACCAGTTGAGGTGGTTCCTCCACCGATGCGACCCAGTGTGGGTTGCCAGCCGCACGTTGACGTTAAGCGACGCTCGGAGGTGGTTGTTGACGTTCAGGACGTTCAACAACCATCAGAGGTGACTTGTTTTGACGCGGTGCGTCAACCTCAGCAACCCGGTATGGTGTTGACTGCACAACCCAGACGGTCTAGACAGTCTCGGGTGGACGCTGTGCTTCCTCGCGCACCCATGGTTGTTGACAGTTCACAGACTGTGCAGCAATTCCATGACGTTGCGTCCGGCTTCGTCACGCATGCACCAGTGCGACCGGACTCAGCGAGCCAGACGTTACCCACTCCGTTGCCGTTTCCTCATCAGTTTTCGGATGAGGAACTATCTGATGAGGACGTTGCTGAACAACAAGACGATCAGCCCCCAGAATAGATCAAGCCCTGCTATCCATCCAGAAGATGCTGAAGAAGGAACGCTGCTCAGTCAGGCTGTGGATGAGTCTGGTGGGGACGCTATCATCCCTGGAACAGTTTGTATCACTAGGAAGACTACACCTCCGTCCTCTTCAATACCATCTGGCTTTTCACTGGATTTCCGATTTCCGGAAAGATAAAGTCTTGTCTGACTTGGTGGAAGGACAATATCAACCTAAGAGAGGGTCTTCCCCTGGCTGTTCAGACTCCCCACCACGTTCTCTTCTCGGACGCATCGGACTTGGGCTGGGGCGCGACACTGGACGGTCGGGAATGCTCAGGTCTGTGGAACTCGAGTCAGAGGAGCATGCATATCAACTGCAAGGAGCTGTTGGCAGTTCATCTGGCCTTGAAAAGCTTCGAGTATCTCCTTCGAGGCAAAGTGGTGGAAGTAAACTCGGACAACACCACGGCCTTGGCGTATATCTCCAAACAAGGAGGTACCCACTCACTGACGTTGTACGAGATCGCAAGGGACCTGCTCATCTGGTCAAAAGGTCAAGACATCTCCCTAGTAACGAGGTTCATCCAAGGCGACTTGAACGTCATAGCAGATTGTCTCAGTCGGAAAGGGCAAGTAATTCCAACCGAATGGACCCTCCACAAGGATGTGTGCAAGAGACTTTGGGCCACTTGGGGTAAACCATCCATAGATCTCTTTGCAACCTCGCTGACCAAGAGGCTTCCAATCTATTGCTCTCCAGTCCCGGACCCAGCAGCAATACATATAGATGCTTTCCTCCTAGATTGGTCACATCTGGATCTCTACGCATTCCCACCGTTCAAGATTGTCAACAAGGTACTGCAGAAGTTCGCCTCTCACGAAGGGACAAGGTTGACGTTAGTTGCTCCCCTCTGGCCCGCGAGAGAATGGTTCACCGAGATACTTCGATGGTTAGTAGACGTTCCCAGAAGTCTTCCTCTAAGGGTAGACCTTCTACGTCAGCCACACGTAAAGAAGGTACTCCAAAGCCTCCACGCTCTTCGTCTGACTGCCTTCAGACTATCGAAAGACTCTCGAGAGCTAGAGGCTTTTCGAAGGAGGCAGCCAGTGCGATTGCTAGAGCAAGGAGAGCGTCTTCCATTAGAGTCTACCAATCGAAGTGGGAAGTCTTCCGAGACTGGTGCAAGTCAGTTTCTGTATCCTCGACCAGTACCTCTGTAGCTCAAATAGCTGATTTTCTCTTATACCTGAGAAAAGGACGATCCCTTTCAGCTCCCACTATCAAGGGCTACAGAAGCATGTTGGCATCGGTCTTCCGGCATAGAGGCTTAGATCTTTCCAACATAAAGATCTGCAAGACCTCCTTAAGTCTTTTGAGACCACCAAGGAGCGTCGTTTGGCTACCCCTGGATGGAATTTAGACGCGGTACTAAGATTCCTCATGTCAGACAGGTTGGAGCCGTTACAATCAGCCTCCCTGAAAGATCTCACTCTTAAGACTCTTTTCCTGGTATGCTTAGCCTCGGCTAAAAGAGTCAGTGAGATTCATGCCTTCAGCAAGAACATCGGATTTTCGTCGGAAAAAGCCACTTGTTCGCTGCAACTTGGTTTTCTAGCCAAAAATGAGCTGCCTTCTCGGCCTTGGCCTAAATCTTTCGATATTCCCAGCTTATCGGAGATCGTAGGCAATGAACTAGAAAGAGTCTTATGCCCTGTTAGAGCTCTTAAGTTCTATTTAAAGCGTACTAAACCTTTACGAGGCCAATCTGAAGCTTTATGGTGTTCAGTTAAGAAACCATCCTTGCCTATGTCAAAGAATGCTTGGTCAGACTTTATCAGATTGTTAATACGAGAAGCTCATTCACATCTGAGTGAGGAAGACCGAACTTTTCTTAAGGTGAAGACGCACGAAGTTAGAGCTGTAACAACTTCCGTGGCCTTTAAGCAAAATATATCTCTGCAAAGTATAATGGACGCAACCTATTGGAGAAGCAAGTCAGTGTTCGCGTCATTTTACTTGAAAGATGTCCAGTCTCTTTACGAGAACTGCTACACACTGGGACCATTCGTAGCAGCGAGTGCAGTAGTGGGTGAGGGCTCAACCACTACAATTCCCTAATTCCATATCCTTTTAATCTGTCTCTTGAAATGTTGTTTTTTATGGGTTGTCCGGAAGGCTAAGAAGCCTTTCGCATCCTGGTTGATTTGGCGGGTGGTCAAAGTCATTTCTTGAGAGCGCCCAGATTAGGGGTTTGATGAGGTCCTGTTGTATGGGTTGCAGCCCTTGATACTTCAGCTCCTAGGGGTCTGTCAGCATCCTAAGAGGATCGCGAGGCTCCGTAAGGAAGACGTACTTATAAGGCAGAGTAATTGTCTAAGTCGACTTCCTTACCAGGTACCTATTTATTTTGTTTTTGTTATTTTGATAACTTCTAAAATGAAATAAAAACTCTTAGCTCATAAGATTTAAACATATTTAACTGGTCTCTACCCACCACCCTGGGTGTGAATCAGCTATATATTCACCGGCTAAGTTAAATATTTAAAAATGATATTTTAATTATAAAATAAATTTTTGAATATACTTACCCGGTGAATATAAATTAAACGACCCTCCCTTCCTCCCCAATAGATACGCAGTGGGATGAGGAGAAAATTGAGTCTTTGTTTACATGGAGTTTGGTATCTGGCCGACAGTTGGCGCTGATGGGCACACCCGCAACCTGTATAGCGATCGCTAGCGAGTTTTTTTTTGTACAATTTTTTGTCTGTCGAGCAACAGAGTTGCAGCTATATATTCACCGGGTAAGTATATTCAAAAATTTATTTTATAATTAAAATATCATATTTACAGCTATCAGGATTACAAATGTGATAAGTGATACGATATTGAGGGAATTCCTACGATATGTGAAATTCAAGTAAATTATGTAGTAATTCTGAAGTTTATAAAAGAAAATAAGGGAAAGACTTATATGGATTGAGACATTTTCAGGTAGTTATTTAAAGTATGGAGATAATTTGGGGGATTTTAAATATAAGTGTCCTGGAATTAGACTAAACCAAGCTTTCTACAACTTGGATGACTGGTGTTTTTGGTGGCGTTGTGGGTGGGAGTCAGAAGTTGAGTACCAGGGGTAGGAGTGGGAAGAGCGATTCAGCTATGTCTCATTATAGACAATGCTTTCTATGTGATTGGAACACGTGTGCCAACATAAAAATACACTAATGTAGTCCCTTCATAATCATGAGTAAAGACTAGAATACTAAGTGTCTTGAGTTGATGGTGGGGTAAGATGTAAGTATACCCTTTGTGTCTAAGCGGTGAGGTATCAGGGGGTTTAGATCAATGCTTCACGAAGGGAATGTCGCCATTGGCTAAAAAGAGTAGTGTGATTCTACAGGGTAACATTAAAAAACACACTAAAATAGCCTTTACACAATCAGGAAGAAAGGCTATGATCCCAAACTCTGTGTTGGTAGGGTGAAGAAAGGAGACAGAATGGCTAATGTTAAGGAGGGGAAGAACCATTTTAGTGAAATATCCTATGTGTGATATACGATCATGTTCTGTTCTTTTTTGTAGGATATACTGTACAAGGGATTTTAACTTTCATATGGTTTATATTTGTAAATGACGTAATCTGTACATCATTGTGTTGTGTCTACCATGCTTTGATGTTCATCGAACGTCATCATAGCAAAGGGGTTGAGACAGTTTTTCTTCTCTACCTTGTCTCTGCTAAGAGGTCATTGAGTTGCATGGTCTTTTCTACGACGTCCCCCACTCATTGATTGAATGAATATTCACCCAATATTTTTCAATGTGTAAAGCTTTTTCATCTTAGAAAAATTATATTTTGTAAATGTAGCTAACTCTACATGGATGCATATGGTTTTAGAATAGCTTCATGATTACGATTTAAGTAGAAATCTGTTGTTTTAATAGTTTTGATATTCGGCTTTATAAAGTTGTGAAATGAATGAGTTTCATAAGAGGTGTACTAAATGTCTTTTTTCATCAAGTATTTTTGGCATAGACTTGCAGATTTGTTTAGTATTACGTAGGTAATATGCTTTTGGCAACTAATGATAGAGCGGTCACTCAGTATATCATCATAAAGTATTTGAAGAGAGAGGAATCGATGGTTTATATTTGTAGCAATAAAAACTTTTTTTTAAAGATTTTTCCTTCCTAATTTGAATTTATTTCTTGAAAGGCCAGAGAAAACTTAAGAACCCTATTTTTTTTTTCTTTTTATTAAAATGCTAACTTTCACATCTTAAAATTACTTTTGTAGCTTGATATTTCTTAATATGGTGCATACTACTGTACCAATTATCAATTTGGGAGGTAATTATTTCCTTTTAATTATTCTTATTATGCATTTGCTCATCTTTTTAAAGCCCTTAGAATTTATATAAATTTACAGAATACATGTCAGAAGTTGTTTATTTTTCAATATTAAACTTAGCCGGTGATCATATAAGCTGTCAGCTCTGCTGCCCGACAGAAAAACCTAAGGACAAAATATGCCAGCGATCGCTATACAGGTGGGGGTGTACATCAACTGCGCCATCTGTCGAGCAGGTACTCAAGTACTCCATGTCAACACAGAACCAATTTTCTCTCTGTCGTGCCACTGGCAAGACCTACTAAATACGCTGTTACTAACTGGATTTGTTTTCACAACTATTTGGTGAAGTACACTATTCTAGTTTTGAGCTTTCGCTATGCAGGGGTTTTATCTTCATCTCAAAACTTGAACTCGTTTTGGATAGATTTAATTATGGTGACAGAGACTATGGGCTCTCTTTCACTTTTAAATGGCCGACCCTTCCCTTAGACGGAAGTGTGTTTAGGTTTTTAGTTATTTTGCTATAACACGTTATAGATCTATATATTTTATATCTCTCCGCCTTTATTAGGCCTCTTCGATTAACTTTCCATTTATTATAAACATATAAAAATAAATTTTTATGTTTTGTTTATATGCGACCTTTCCTGATAGTAGGCGGTCCTAACTTGGAACCGAAGTTAATCAACGTTGAACCCGTTATATCGTATTTAGCCTTTAAGGAATTTAAAACTTTTTAAATTTAATGTTTTATGAAAGAATTTCTTTGATAGTCTTCGTACTGTTTTCAAAGATGAACTAACGTTTAGTTTTTTTAGACTACGCAGTTGTTGACGTTCAGGACGTTCAACATGCGCTCTATCGTTACGATAGAGAGAGAGTGTATCACGGTTTCACTTTGCAGTAAGAGTAAATCGATTCTGACGTTTCGTTCATTCTTTCTTAACTTAAATGGTTTAAATTCTAAATTAAAGGAACTTTTTATTTGGAAAACCTTTCAGTTTTTTTCCTTTAGCCAAATAACATGTTTTTTTTGACGATATATAATTGGGCTCTTCTCTCAGGTGCGAAATCAAGAGAGAAAGAGAGAGAGAGATAGAGACGGAGGGAGAGAGAGGAGAAAAAACGTTCCGTTCAAGCGGGTAACGTTGTTCTCGTGTTACTCTCCTCCCTAGTCGCTGTACGGGGAAGAAGGTAAAACGTTTCTGGGGTTTTATTCTTGTCCCCAGGCTATGTGCGGTGAGAGTTTGTAAACGTAGTTTATTTGAACTAGTGTTTAGTCTCTTTCCCAGCCACTGAATTCTTTATCTTTATATATGTTTTCTGTTTTTGCTAGTATTAATGAGCTGCATTATACGACTGTTTTCGCAATTACTACCTTTTAATGAAGGGTAGAATTGCGTGTTTCAGGTAGAAATCAGTAAAAGTTTCGATTTCAGTGAAATAAGTGCAAAACAGAAAATCGAAGTGATAAAGTGATATGCGCAAAGTGTTACAGTGTTGCGTCCGAGGGTTCGTCTGTTCGTGCCTGTCGTTCACCTAGTCCGGGACCTCTTGCAAGCTCCCAAGCCCTGGGGAGAAGTAATGTCTAACGACTTATGGGTTCGTCAGGCCTTGATCAACGAACAGACGTTTCCCTCCGTGGTTTCGGGCGTATCTACCCAAGATCGCCCCACCCACACAAAGACGAGAGAGCCCATTTACTTCTCGTCTGCGGAAGAGCTTTCTCGTAAGAAACCATGGACCAAGGTCTCGCAGCTTATTAAGCGCTAGTCGGTCCCTTCCGCGCAAGTCCAACGGCCCAGTTGTAGCCACTGGGTCAGTTTGGACTCGCTGCAGTCTTCCGACGACTGCTCACCTCCTAAGAGAGGCAAAGCGGTACCGCAACAGGCAGTAACACCGTCTGTTGCCGCACCTGCTACTGTAGACCCTAAGTGGTCTTTGCTGCAGACCATGCAGACACAGTTAACATCTTTAATGCAGGAGTATCGTGCGGAGAAGGTTGACGCTGCACCCGTTAGCCTACAACCAACCACGGTTGTGCGTTCAGTTGACGCTGAGGCTACCTTCTCCCGCACTCCGGCTGTGAGAGTTCCACCACCCATGCGCAGTGTACCCTGCCAGCCGCACGTTGACGTTCACAGACGCACGGAACCCTCCGTTGACGTTCGCGAGTTACCACAACAACAGGAGGGTGGAGTTAAGTTGCTTTGTTTTGACGCTGTGCGTCAACCTCCGCATTCTAGAGTTGTTTTGACTGCTCAGTATAGACAGTCAAAGCAGTCTCGAGTGAACACTGTATGTCCTCACGCACCTGATGTGGTTGACAGTTCAGTTGTTGACAGTTCACAGACTGTCAAGCAGTTACATGACGTTGCCTTCTGGTCTGCTACTAATGCACCAGTGCTGTATGTCCTCACGCACCTGTTGTGGTTGACAGTTCAGTTGTTGACAGTTCACAGACTGTCAAGCAGTTACATGACGTTGCCTTCTGGTCTGCTACTAATGCACCAGTGAGAGACTCACTGAGATAACCTAGCTTTTATCGGACAAGGTTCCTGTAGATGAGAAAGTGCTGTTCTCCCTCCTACTGATATTCCTTTGAGGACTCTGTCATTTGGAGAGGAGCCTTAAGCTGCTTAGCCTCCTATGGACTTTAATTAAATCATGATAATTTTTTAAGGATCTTCGTCCGGATCTTGTAACTGCTGCTCCTCGTTCGCCTAAACGTCAGAGCTTACACTAGGCCTAGCTACTTCGAAGCCGTTGTTGTTAAGCTAGTGCTCTCTCGCTCTCCTAGAGAGCGTTACGTTGGCTAGGCGACTGGTTTTTGCACCAGGAGGAGTTTTAGGGATACAGCCTTTGATTTCCCTTCTTTTAAACTGGCTTATAGAGCGAGAGTCTGATAGGACACGAGAGAAGTTCTCGGCTTGGGAGTTCATGCCTCTGCCCAGATAGACTTCTCAATTCTGGTAGACTCGCCCTGGCGCCTAGCCAGGAGACGCTCCAAGTTGTTTACAGGTCAACTTCTCAACGTTTGTCGAGCCTTTGAAGTTTTGCTGTTCTATTATGTCACACATAACAAGGCTTCCAGGGATGGTAAATGGTTCCGCCTCAGTCGCTAACCCCGTCTGTTGCCACACCTGCTCCCGTAGACCCTAATGGGCTTTGCTGCAAGACATGCAGTCCAAGCTTGTGTCCTTGATAGAGGACTTAAATGCGGAGAAGAACCTTCTGGCCAACAACCTTCCAACCGGTTGGTTGTGCGCCCTGTTGACGCTGAGGTATCCTACTCGCGTCTGCCAGTTGAGGTGGTTCCTCCACCGATACGACCCAGTGTGGGTTGCCAGTCGCACGTTGACGTTAAGCGACGCTCGGAGGTGGTTGTTGACGTTCAGTGTGTCACTAGGAAGACGTTCAACAACCAGCAGAGGTGACTTGTTGTGACGCAGTGCGTCAACCTCAGCAACCCGGTAGGGTGTTGACTGCACAACCCAGACAGTCTAGACAGTTCGGGTTGACGCTGTACTTCCTCGCGCACCCATGGTTGTTGACAGTTCACAGACTGTGCAGCAGTGCCATGATATTGCGTCCGGCTCCGTCACGCATCCACCAGTGCGACCGGATTCAGCGAGTCAGGCGTTGCCCACTCCGTTGCCGTTTCCTCATCAGATTCGGATGAGGAACCCTCTGATGAGGACGTTGCTGAACAAGACGATCATCCCTCAGCCCTGCTATCCATCCAGAAGATGCTGAAGAAGGAACGCTGCCCAGTCAGGCTGTGGATGAGTCTGGTAGGGACACTTGTCATCCGTGGATCAATTTGTGTCACTAGGAAGACTACACCTCCGTCCTCTTCTATACCATCTAGCTTTTCACTGGAAAAGGACAAGACGCTAGAAGCGGTCTCGATCCCGGTTTCCGGAAAGATAAAGTCTTGTCTGACTTGGTGAAAGGACTATATCAACCTTAGAGAGGGTCTTCCCCTGACTGTTCAGACTCCCAACCACGTTCTCTTCTCGGACGCATCGGACGTAGGCTGGGGTGCGACATTAGACGGTAGGGAATGCTCGGGATTATGGAACTCGAATCAAAGGACAATGCATTTCAACTGCAAGGAGCTACTGGCAGTACGTCTGACCTGGTAAAGCTTCAGGTCTCTCCTTCAAGGCAAAGTGGTGGAGGTGAACTCGGACAACACCACGGCTTTGGCGTACATCTCCAAGCAAGGAGGGACCTACTCTCTGACATTGTACGAGATCGCAAGGGACCTCCTCACCTGGTCAAAAGGTCTAGACATTTCACTAGTTACGAGGTTCATCCAAGGCAACTGGAATGTCATGGCAGATTGTCTCAGACGGAAGGGACAAATAATTCCAACAGAATGGACCCTCCACAAGGATGTATGCAAGAGACTTTGGGCCACCTGGGGCCAGCCAACCATAGATCTCTTCGCAACCTCGATGACCAAGAGGCTCCCAATATTTTGCTCACCAATCCCGGACCCAGCAGCAGTTCATATAGATGCCTTTCTACTAGATTGGTCACATCTAGATCTATATGCATTCCCTCCGTTCAAGATTGTCAACAAGGTACTGCAGAAGTTCGCCTCTCACGAAGGGACAAGGTTGACGCTAGTTGCTTCCCTCTGGCCCGCGGGAGAATGGCTCACCGAGGTACTTCGATGGCTAGTAGACGTTCCCAGAACACTTCCCCTAAGGGTGGACCTTCTACGTCAGCCACGCGTAAAGAAGGTACACCAAGGCCTCCACGCTCTTCGTCTGACTGCCTTCAGCCTATCAAAAGACTCTCGAGAGCTAGAGGCTTTTCGAAGGAGGCAGCCAGAGCGATTGCTAGAGCAAGGAGAACATCCACCCTTAGAGTCTACCAATCGAAGTGGGAAATCTTCCGAAACTGGTGCAAGTCAGTATCCGTATCCTCGACCAGTACCTCTGTAACTCGAATAGCTGACTTTCTCTTATATTTGAGGAAAGAACGATCTCTTTCAGCTCCCACTATCAAGGGTTACAGAAGCATGTTGGCATCAGTCCTCCGTCACAGAGGCTTAGATCTTTCCAACAATAAAGATCTACAGGACCTCCTTAAGTCTTTTGAGACCACGAAGGAGCGTCGTTTGGTTACACCTGGTTGGAATTTAGACGTGGTACTAAGATTCCTTATGTCAGACAGGTTCGAACCGCTACAATCAGCCTCCCTGAAAGATCTCACCTTAAAGACTCTTTTCCTGATATGCTTAGCCACAGCTAAAAGAGTCAGTGAGATTCATGCCTTCAGCAAGAACATCGGATTCTCATCCGAAACGGCTACATTTTCTACAACTTGGTTTTCTAGCCAAACACGAGCTGCCTTCTCGGCCTTGACCAATATCGTTCGATATTCCAAACTTATCGTATGGTTGGAAATGAACTAGAAAGAGTCTTATGTCCTGTAAGAGCTCTTAAGTTCTATTTAAAACCTTTACGAGGCCCGTCTGAAGCTTTATGGTGTTCAGTTAAGAATCCATCTTTGCCTATGTCAAAGAATGCTTTATCCTATTTTATCAGACTGTTAATACGAGAAGCTCATTCCCATCTGAATGAGGAAGACCAAGCTTTGCTGAAGGTAAGGACACACGAAGTTAGAGCTGTCGCAACTTCCGTGGCCTTTAAACAAAATATATCTCTGCAAAGTATAATCGACGCAACCTATTGGAAAAGCAAATCAGTGTTCGCGTCTTTTTATCTTAAGAATGTCCAGTCTCTTTACGAGAACTGCTACACTCTGGGACCATTCGTAGTAACGAGTGCAGTAGTGGGTGAGGGCTCAACCACTACAATTCCCTAATTCCATAACCTTTTTAATCTTTCTCTTGAAATGTTTTATTATTGTTTTTGGGTTGTCCGGAAGGCTAAGAAGCCTTTCGCATCCTACTTGATTTGGCGGGTGGTCAAAGTCATTTCTTGAGAAGCGCCTAGATCAGAGGTTTTGATGAGGTCCTTTAGTATGGGTTGCAACCCTTCATACTTCAGCTCCTAGGAGTCGCTCAGCATCCTATGAGGATCGCGAGGCTCAGTAAGGAAGACGTACTTAAAAAGGCAGAGTAATTGTTCAAGTCGACTTCCTTACCAGGTACTTATTTATTTTATGTTTGTTATTTTGAATAACTGCTAAAATGAAATACAAAATACTTAGCTCATAATAATGTCAACATGTAATGCTGGTCTCTACCCACCCCCCTGGGTGTGAATCAGCTTATATGATCACCGGCTAAGTTTAATATTGAAAAATGTTATTTTTATTAATAAAATAAATTTTTGAATATACTTACCCGGTGATCATATATTACAGGACCCTCCCTTCCTCCCCAATAGAGACCCAGTGGGCCGAGGAGAAAATTGGTTCTGTGTTGACATGGAGTACTTGAGTACCTGCTCGACAGATGGCGCAGTTGATGTACACCCCCACCTGTATAGCGATCGCTGGCGTATTTTGTCCTTAGGTTTTTCTGTCGGGCAGCAGAGCTGACAGCTTATATGATCACCGGGTAAGTATATTCAAAAATTTATTTTATTAATAAAAATAACATTTTTAAGAGTTTTATTTGAATGGTATAGTGCACTGTTTCTTGATTGTGCTCCAATTTTCTTCATGTTTAATCTATATTCTATAGAAATATTTCTCCTCTTTTTAGGTTTAAATCACATCGTGAAGAAGATTAACTACTATTGCATTTGCTGTGATCAGAAGTTCTTTGCCAACATAAATTTTGTGAAACCCCATTGTCGCTCATACAACCATTACTCAAATATGGTTGATTTTATTACAGAAATTGAGGTAAGTTCCTATGCTATGTGATATCAAGTAGAGTATACAAATATTCTTTATTTCTAATTCCTAACAGTACACCAAAAAACTTTTTATCATTATCTATTTTAACATATGTTTTGTTTAATTATGCTTAATGGCGTAATGTCAGTGGTTCCTTTTTTTATACAGTAGAGCCTGTCAGTAGTACTTTTATTATCAATAAATCCTTTAGATAAGAACCTTCAACTGGAGAAAATTACGATGATTTGAATAGTTTATTGTGCTTTAATAAAACATATGTACTTTTGTTTTAAATTTCAGGTGTTGTTCTGATCACGGTACCTAAAATACTTATATTGATACAATACACCAGAAATTTAAAACAAAAGTATATTAATGTTTTATTAAAGCACAATTAACTATTCAAATCATCGTAATTTTCTAGAATGCAATAATGCTTCCAAACGAAATCGAATATTGAGAGAGAGAGATATTTTGATTTTCATGTGATATATAACAACGGCTATAAATGAACTGAACGGAAAATGTGACGATATATTTAATAGGTTAAGAAATTCTCTAAACAATACGCATTGTTATTTGTATGTGCGCATAATCAGAATACAGTAGTGTGACCTTGAGGTCAGTTGATGACTACCAAAAGTAAAACAAATGTAATTGTTGGTTATTGAAATGCTCCCAAAATTGAAAAAATAGAATACAAACATGCTTTAATAAATCAGAATTAAGCATAATAATGTTTAAAGAAATTTGACGACTAAATTATGAAATACTGTATGAAGGTTTAAAATGAACTACCAGTACACTCACTCACACACACAAAGAGAAAACCTATTCGTATTATAACATAATAATGGCTATAAAACAGATTTTGAGCAAAGCGGAAAATCTATTTTTGGGCGAGAGTGCCATGTCGTCTTGTTGGAAGGGTTCCTTTAGGTAGCCTTCTAATGGATATTTGCTACAGTGATACTCCCAGAGAAATGAACCGAAGGTCTCCAGGATTCTAACTCCTGGCGCGAGTATCCAATAAACGATATCGCATAATATTAGGGGACGTATTTTTAGATACGACACATAGCAATCTTCACCCCGAATAGATTTAACTCTTTGATGTAAGGGGGAAGAGTGGCGAAAGAAGGGGTGCCGATCTGGGTACCCGGTAGACCTCCTTCCCTATTACTACTAGGACGCCATTCCTTTTCTAGTCGTTAAGCAGAAATGGCTGCAAATAGAGTAATTTTGGGAGGGGTCAGCAAAAGGGTGGGTCCATCAGGACAACATGGCACTCTCACCCAATAATAGGTTTTTAGCTTTGCTCAAAATCCGTTTTTTGGGCTCAGGCCATGTTGTCCTGATGGAAGCATTCTAGAGAATTAACTTGAAATTACTGTAGCTGTGGGTTTGTGTATGTGCCTTCTACCTTGAATGGATTTCCTTATCTGGTCTGCTAGACCTGTATATGAAATTCCAATTGACTGTCATTTCCACTAAGCCTGGAACTGGTTTAGTGCTTCCTGCCCCCGGCAGGGAAAGTCTCGACATCGACAATAAGGATTCAAGGTTTGAATTTCCATAGGACCGGAAGGTAAAACTTTAGAGATTACCTATCACTTACCTTGGAAATCTGTATCTTGATTTCAAGTTCTGGGCCCTTCTAGGGCTTAATCAAAACTCTAGCATGTTTTATTTGTCTGTATCTGAGATAGCAGTAATAAGATGCAAATACATTTAGTATTTTTACTTTGCAACTAGATTATCAAATGTAGTTACAACAGAGTATGAATCTGATCCAGCATTAAAACACATCAGGGTCCATATTTTCTCTTGTAGAAAAATATATGTAATTTCATTATTGGAATAATGCCACTCAGTAGAGATGTGAAACCGAATCTGTCTGACTTGTACAGATTTTGGGAATGCATAAACACTGTGACGCAAACGTTCACTCGGCACTGGTGTTATTGGTCAGATATGCACCTATATGGAACAGTGTGTTAATCATCGTTGTGATTTGCACTAGAAAGTAAGTGTACCCATGCACCCGATGCACTGTAAAGTCCTAAAACAATTCACTGTTCATCGCAGCACTAGACGACGGATTGTATAACACTACCCGCCGCCACCATAAAATGTTTTATTTCATGTACTTGCTTCGCGTAGTGTTTGTAGAAGACCCTGGATAATCTCCACCCAGTGTATGAGCGGAGTCTTTCAAAGTCCATATGTTGAAAGAAATTCAATGAGAAAGCAACTTTCCTCGGATCGTGACCGGCGGGTGTACTGTCAGGATCCTCTCTGCGAATAAAGTTGGTGAGCTTTGTTCTGAGTTGTCTTAGGGATAGGTTTGATCCTGAGGTTTCGCCTCTGAAGAGCTGTCCTCCCTTGAAGTCTGAAGTTCTTCGAAGATAGATCTTAAAACACTCTACTGGGCACAGAGAGTTATCTTCCTTCAGTGGGCAGATTCTCCAAGGACCCCACCTCTTAGTGGGTAGCTCATTCTTTGCAAGAAAGGCAGGATCAGGAAAGAGGTTCAGTTCTCCTGTGTCTAGGAACTGAATATGGCCTTCTTTTCTAGATAAGGCCACTATTTCACTAACTCTAGCCCCTGAGGCTATTGCAAACAGAAAAATGACTTTCTGTGTTAGATCATTTAGAGTACAATTCTCATTGTTTAGGTTCGAAGCATAGTGCAAGACTTTGTCCAAAGACCACGTGATGGGCTTTGGTGGGGTTGCTGGCTTGAGTCTAGCGCATGCTTTTGGGATCTTATTAAAGATTTCACTTGAGAGGTCCACTCCAAAGGCGTACAGAAGTGGTCTAGCCAGGGCCGACTTACACGAGGTAATTGTAGTAGAAGCCAGGCCTTGTTCTTATTTCTGTTGGTTTCCTTGTTTTCACCAAGGAAACCCATTTCTTCCATGACGATTCATATTGTCTCCTAGTCGAACTTGACTTATATTCTTCAATAAAGTCAACTTTATCCTTCGAGATTCCAAACTTTTTGTTCGCCACTAGGGCGAGAAAATCATGAAATGTAGGTTGTTGGTTCTCGAGGATGAAGCGTAGACAGTCGACTTCTAGACCAGTTGGGATAATACTGGGTCCGGCAAAGGAAACGGCTTCAGTTTCAGCTCTAGAACTAGAGGGAATCAATTGCTTTTGGGCCACTTCGGGGCCACTACTTGCTACTGTCCCTCTGAAGGATCTTAGCTTGTCGAGGACTCTTAGCAGGAGATTGGTTAGTGGAAACGAGTAAATGCGACTCCACCTGTTTCAGTTGTGGGACACGGTGTCCATCGCCTCTGCTTGAGGGTCCATATAAGGGCTACGTAACAAGGTAGTTTCTTGTTGTCGCTCGTTGCGAAGAGGTTGGTATGCAGTTCCGGGACTTTTTCCGAGGTGAAGGAGAAGGAGTCTGCGTCTAGGGACCATTCTGTCTCTATGGGCTTTCACCTGTAGAGAGTGTCCGCCGTCACGTTGCGGAACCCTTGTAGGTGAACTGCTGATAGGTGCCATTCCTTCCTCCTTGCCAGGCAGAAGGTGACTAATATCACATGGTTGATGTGAGGCGATCTCGAGCCTTGTCGATTTAGACATTTTACTCTTACTTCGTTGTCCAGGACCAATCTGATGTGGATTGTTCTGCGAGGGGATAGTTTCTTCAACGTCAGGAAAACTGCCAGAGCTTCCAAAACGTTGATATGAAAGGTTTTGAACTGGTGCGACCAATTCCCTTGTACTTTTCTCTCGTGAGAATGGCCTCCCCATCCTTCTGAGGAGGCGTCCGTGTGTATCACCACTGATGGTTGTGGTGGTTGCAGGGGAATTGTTCGGGCTAGGCTCTTAGCTGTTGACCACGGCCTTAACTGCGTGCGCAACAGTGTCGGGGTCAACCTTAGTTGATCTCTTCGAGCGTTTGATGCGTATCTTCTCCAGACTCCTGACACATCTTTTAGACATGCTTTTAGCACCGGGTCTGTCACTAATGCAAACTGGAGAGAGCCCAATACTCTTTCCTGTTGGCATCTTGAAATCCTCTTGTGACGGATTAGTCTCTTGACAGATCCCGCTATTTCTCTCCTCTTCTTGGATGGAATGGAGAGGTGGTGTGACTAAGTCCCATTGGATTCCTAGCCATTGGAACTTCTGAGCTGGAGGAAAGCGAGACTTCTGGCGATTGATCTTGAAGCCCAGGTGTTCCAGGAACTGGATCACCTTGTTGGCTGCCTGCAGACAAGTAGTCTTTGATGCTGCCCATACCAGCCAATCGTCTAGATATGCTACTACTTGAACTCCATCGGTAGCTGCTGGACGATTGTGCCTGCCTGGTTCGTGAATATCCTTGGGGCTGTGTTCAGTCCGAAGGGCATTAGCTTGAATCCTGGGTAGGAGGAGAAAGGGCGACTCATGGGAAGATGCCATGAAGCATCTGCTGGGTCTATTGAGACTGTGTACGCCCCTTTTGGTAGAAGGGTCCTTATGTGTTGTAAAGTAAGCATCTGGAACTTGTTGTTCTCGATGAACTTGTTGAGTGGAGACAAGTCTAGAGTGACTGAGTTTGTCTGAATCTTTCTTGGGAACACAAAACAGCCTTCCCTGGAATTTGATGGACTTTGCTTTCCTTATTACCTTCTTGTTCAAGAGTTCTGAGGTATATTCTTGGAAGAATTCTGGAAAACGGGGTGTTCTGTTCCATTTCCACCCGAGTCCATTCGTTAATAGGCTGTGGGCCCAGGGATCAAAAGTCTAGCGATCCCGAAACTGATACAGTCTGCCTCCTACCTGGAGCCCCTCTTTGCAGGGGGGGGGTCCTGCAGATTTGTTTCCGTGACCGCGTCCTCCTTGGCCTTGAGAGGAGTTACCTCCGGGTGAATTTCTGTTAGGGCCTTTTCTTTTCTGACTAGGGCGAAAGGAAGTCGACTGCCTCTCAAAGTTAGGGTTAAACACCGGCGACTGGGCTACCCGAAGTTGAGGGACCATCTGGAAAGTGGTCTGAGGCATCGTGGTCATAGTCACGGCAGGGAGTTGTGCAATTCTCCGTGGCCTCCTTGCCTCTTTATTCTTGGGCTGGGGACCTCCGTCCGAAGAAGATTTCCTCTTTGAGATCATGCGCCACTTTTGGAGAGGGTTCCTGTTCTCTGTGGCTGTTCTGGCTATAATCTCTTGGACCAGTTCCTGTGGGAAAAGGTCTTTACCCCAGATGCTCGAGGTAATCAGCTTCCTTGGTTCGTGTCTTATGGTTGCTGAGGCCAAGAGGAACTCTCTGCAGGCTCTCCTCACTCTGAGGAAAGTATATAAGTCTTTCACCAGGGTACTCATGTGGGACTTAGCTAGGAAAATGAACATTTCTGGGGCATTCTGTAGACCTGCACTCATTTCCAGGCATTCTGATGAGAAAGGGAGGCCGCAAGTCTCTCCTCATTTCTCTTGATGAAACTACGGTGCGAGACGAGGCTTGGTATGGAAACAGGAGCTTGCCTCTTAGTGAGTGGTTTTTGAGCTCACTGCTAGATTTTATAGAATGGGGAATTATGAAAGGCATCTTTCATCTGATAAAGGAAGGACAGAAAACCTTTCCTCTAATTCAATGGAAGTGACATGGCCATTGCCTCCACATTGGCTTTTTCCACGAGGGCTTGGGGGAAGAGCAATTTGTGCATTGGATCACTATACAATAATTCTTCTACCTCTACTTTCTCGAGATCAAAGTTAGAACATGGTGTCATGTCTTACCACGAACTTTGCCCTAGTAAAGATCTGCCAGTCTTCTTAGATGAGTATACACAATAGTGACCATGTAGGTTCCCCCTTATAGCTCCCACTTCCAAGGAAGCCACATCAGACACCAAGTTGTACAGGTTCTATCTGGCACTAAATTCCACAGTCCAAAGGGGATCTGGGACTAAAGTGAAATGATTCTCCAATTGATTGATCCCAACCTAAGCAAAACCCTCTTAGTTCTGTGAAGCCTTCAAACTCTGTAGGGTACACTCCCAAAAAGGGGCGATGCTCTTTGGGCAACTTAAATTCACCTTTAAGCAACACCCCCTCATTGACTCAGGTGCTAATTTCACCGTTTATGTAAAAAGTGAAATTTCTGGCCAGCTACTCCCATTTCACCAAAGTATCGAGCAAACCGTGTGCAAGAAGAAAACCCCCAGTATCTGACATTGCCTCTGCCGTGGTATTGAGAACAGCCTAGTATGGCATTAGAATAACCTCCTTCGGGGTTAGCCGAGGACCTGTCCTAAAAGATGGATTGTTGAATCTCCATTGTGAGTCTAGAAATGTTGCCAGGTTTTCAAATTCAATGTCATCGAATGGCAAATCTATATGTTTATGCTGAAAGACATTCAACTGCGATCAGAATTCATATCCATTGCAAAGTCTCCAAGGATTACCTACTAAAACCCCTTCCTCGACATCCATGGCAGAAGCCCCTCCCCCCCTCTGCTTTACACCCCCCCCCCCCCCCCCCCCACTACCATGCCTTTGTGACTGGGAACGGAAGGAAATGATCCCCCTGTACCCTTCCTTGGAAGCTGAAAATCCAAAGGCCCAACCACAGCCTAATTCATAGAAACTGAAGTGAGAGACCCCATTTGAGCCTCCCTTAGAAGCTGATAACTCTAATGTCCAACCAAAGCAGAATCTGCAGGAACGGAAGAGCCCACCCTGGAGTTTCCCTTAGAAACTGGTAACCCAAAGACCCAGCGACGACTGAATCTAACGAACCTGAAGGAAAAGCTCCCATAGGAGCCTTTCTCGGAAGCTAGTGACCTGAAGACTCGGTCATAGTTGAATCCCCAGGATGGAGCGGGAAGGAGGTGGAAGACAGGTCACCAATACCTGTATGGATTATATCCTGACCAGATTGACCATAAAGGGAGCATATCGATGCCTCTACTATTCTAGCTATCAGCGAGGTGTTCACGGGGGATACAGGCGTACCAAATCCAGGTGGACTGGTAATCTGCTCTGTGGAACCGTGACCTGGATCCGACTTACGTGCTGAAATGTTCGTTGAGATGTCCCTAGAGGGATACTTCTTCAATAACCCAAGAAATATTGTACAATATCTTGTAATTTGTTCAAGTCTATTCTGTATTCCTCCTCTTCTTTTTTACTCAGAACATAACACACTGTTATATCTTATTTACTTTTCATGTATTCATTATAAGCCATGTCATATACTGTATATGGCTTAGTTGTGTTCGACCAGAACATTTATTCTTGGCAGTTTCATCCAGTTCAAGTGTCTTAATACTTCCAATCATATTGTTAGCAATACTGTCTGATGTCCATAGAAATTTGTTAACGATGGGTCCAATATTTTAGTTCCTGTTTTAAATTTAAAGTTTTAACTAGTACGAAATATCTTGGGTGCTGAGTAATACTGATACATTGCAGTTGCAGCTGTTATTACTAGACTAACTGAAGGAAGATAAAATGGACTCATAAGCCATGATGCATCTTATAATAGTAAGATGCACCAAGTTAGATTTGACTGGAATGATCATATTGATAATAGAAGAAAATACAGAGAGAAATGCATTATTTGGTGTACAAAAGCATTAAAAGAAAACAACAGAATAGAGATTAAAGTAACCAGTACTGTATTTGAAATAGAAATCCACCTTGGGTGATTGTGTAATACCCTAAAATGTACCCCCAAGTCCAAGAGATCGTCAGTAGTTAAAAGGACTGCGCTCCTACTTGCTCGCTCCCTGGAGGAAGACGGGCGAAGAGGAGCTATGGAAAGAGGTATAGGAGAGCTCAAAGAAGAAGAGGAAACTCGCGATCTCTTCGCCTCCGAGTTAGACTCTGAGTGAGAGCAGTCGCGCACCCTCTCTTCTTGCATCCCCCAAACTTCTTCCACTGGGAAGCAGATCACTCACTACACTCTTGAAAGAGAAAGATGAGCGTAAAACACAATGTTCGTCAGTGTCTATGGCTAAAGGAGACAACCGCTCTATACCAGCCAAAAAGAAAGTGGGACTAGATCACCGTCCCGTGAGTATATATATATATAGGCAGCTAGTACCACTAGGCACCCCCTACCTAGTGTCTGGGTAGGGTTGCCACCTCCCACCAAAAGTCTAATTGGCTATTTTCTAGCTTTGCCGAAAAAAATATCCATTAATAAATAACTCGAGGTTTGTATTAGTTAGGAAAAAATACAAATTTTCTATGAATTTGTCATATTTTTTAACTTGTAAATATTAGAACTGGTTTTGTATATTTTAAATCTCTCTCTCTCTCTCTCTCTCTCTCTCTCTCTCTCTCTCTCTCTCTCTCTCTCTCTCTCTCTCTCTCTCTCTTGTATTGGGTGACGTGTATACCTTACTTTTATTTCATGTGTATTTTGTTGAAGATATTTTTTCTCTTGAATTTTTCTTCCCAGGTTATTCCATGTCTTTATGTCAAGTGTTCATTTCTTTATTTCTCCATCCAGAAAGAAAACCAGAAGAGAATCTCTGATAGAAAAGAGAAAAAGTCGGGCAAGCCAAAAGAAATTGAGGATATTGAGATTAAGAAGAGAGAAAGAGACAATGAAAAAGAAGATTCAGGGGAGTCAGCACCCAAGAAATTGAAGACTGTAAGTTTTTCTACTGATTTGCCTGAAATCACATTTTTTTCATAGTTTTTCTAACTTTTAAGTAGTCTATTAGGGTACTATTTGTTTTAAGTGATTTCTAAGTCTTCCCATTATTTTTATAATTTTTCCAAGTTTTAAGTAGTTTATTAGTGTACTAATTCTTTTAAGTGATTTCTAAGTCATGTTTTTATTTGTTTATCTATAAGTATTTCTGATCTTTTTTCTTGTTTTCAATAGCTATTTATCCATCTTCACATGAATTTTATACTACATTTACTATAACTGGTATACAAGTAACAAGCTGCACTGTTTTCCCTTTTCTAATTATATGTTGGCACCTTAATCAACAAGTTAGAAATCAAATAATACTTTACTAGTAAATGGTATGGAACAACAACAGGCCACTACCCCCCTCAAGTAATTGGGACATCATACAAATTTCAACCTTCTTTTATTATATGAAAAGGCTATCATTCACACCGCTGGCCCTTATGAAGCCACTTTACTGATCATCATTAGTGAGATGATGCCCCCATTGATGCTGTTGATGATTATTAATACTACTAGCCAGGCTACACAACCCTAATTCAAAAAGCGAATGCTACTAGCCCAAGGGCTCTAACAGGGAAAGTAAACCAGAGAGGTTATTTCAGTTTTTAAGCCATCTGCTTCCAAGACTATGTTACTGAGGAATTTTGACTTTAGCTTAGTTTCTTTCGACAGAAGCCAATTGAGCACAACCTGAGCATCCACACTCATTTTTACAAATTGAAACTGTATGTTCTGATAAGCCTCTAATATTGTGGGTAGACATTTGAAGGCTAGTTTAACTTTTAAAAGCTCTAAACTATGCTCTTTATTTTTACCGAGGGGAACAGACTTGGACTTGGAAAATAGGTATGTATTCTTGCCTTCTTCTTTTACTACATAAGCAACATAACCATACGCCTCCATGGAACTGTTGCAAAAATAAGAAGGCCATATGACATTTGTTCATTCAAGGCTTGTCTTTGGAACGATATCTCACTCAACATTCTGAATCATTTCATTACATGTGTCTTCTGGTAGAGGCTCATCCCAGTTTATTTTCAACTTCCATATTTTATGCATCAGCAACTTGCCCTTTTTGTGATTGGAAGTGCAAAATTCAATGGGTCAAATACTTTGGATGTTTGGGAGAGAATTTTTCTCTGTGTTTGCCTCGGCATCTATTTTGCAAGGGCTTATTTTAGCTGGAACAAAACAATAATTCGATCACTGGTCCAAGTCTAATGCCAATAGGGTATCATTTATTACTAACCCCATGGCTATAATTACCTAAATCCTAACAAGAAACAAAACAAATGTGCTTCCACAAAGTAAATTTGCAATCAAGAATCGCACCTAAAATTTTAAATGAATTGTATATGACAGTGTCAATGCAAAGAGGAGCCAATGTCCTTGACCTAGTTACAATCATACTTTGAGTTTTGTTGGTGTTTAGCGACATGCCTAATAATTTGCACCATGCACAATCAGATAATTCAGGGCCCCACCACTAGGATGAGGAATCGTTAAAGGCAACAGACTCCTCTACAACAAATGCAGAACCCACTCCAACAAGAACTGAAAGTCTGGAGACACAGTCTACCTACTTGAAACTGCTTGTCTCAATAAGGCAGGTAAATATCCTCGAAGAAGCTACAAGAGCACCAGTAAAGGGAGGCTCTAGATTGTGCCAGCAACCAGGTCTCTGGATGGAGTAACTCACTTAGTGCCAGTAGGTCTAATAATATTCTACCTCCAGCACTGTCTAAACAGAGCCGGTTTCACATGCTAGAGGGAGCCATCCCTTCTCTCTCCATTGACTCAGCAGTTACAACTCTGATGCCAGGTACATGAGTGGAAAGATTGGGAGGACAGCCATCAATCTTTTCTGCCTCCAAGGCTACAAACATTGAACCCAAAGCAATGGCTAGCCTCCAAAAAACTTCAGGGTTTTACCACTGATCTGGGATGTTGGCTTACTTTGGTTCTGCTCAGGATCTCTTGAATCATTAGACCAAGAAGAAATTCACCATCCTGGTGTTATCGTGAGCAAAGGCAGTCGCCTTTTTAGTTCATTGGTGGACCAGCTGGGTGCTAAAAAGAAGGTATGCCGTGGTGGAAAAATTTTCAAGACAAATAGGGTAGAGAAGCCTTAGCACTAAGAAGTGCTCCAACCAACTCAGGTCACATTCTTTTCTCTAGAGGAAGTTGGAGCAGTGGTGGAAAAGGGAAAGAAGAACACCTTGTAGTCTACTTTAAGAACTCTGGTGCCCCAAAGCCGACTCTAATGAGCAGAGCAATAACCCTGCTGAAATCGGACGGGAAAAAGGCTCCAACACTTATGGGTAGGTCTTTACTCTAACACTGTACTCCTCTAGGAGACCTTTCATCTCCCGGTTTAGTTAATCTAGAAGGGGAAGAGGCAGGAGAGAAATCGGAAAACACTAGGGAAGGTAGTCCTACCCTTCCACGGTCATGCATGGATTGATGCTTGTCGAGGATCAATGCACAGCCTCTACAACATTTACAATACTTCCAGAATACTCAAATTACTGACCGTTGTTTCTTATGAGAGCCTCTACAACGTTTACAACCTTGACAGAAGGCTAAAATCATAGGGCTACGTTGTCGTCATCATCATTGTGGCAAGGTGGCAATACCACAGAGCAGAGGCCTGGACGGTAAGTGTCCTTTTGGATGGTTAATGGCTTCCAGTTCATTTGTTCTCATCCTCCCCTCACTTTGACACTGACAAGGTTGTATACATACTATTGGTCCTCAGCGAAACATCTCATCTTACGAACAGAGGTGCAAAAGACCCAAGAGTAGTCTGTGCCTTGTGGAGAAGTTTACAGAAGGCTGGAGACCAGTTATGTCCTCTCTGCTTGGAACGTTATACTTCAAACTCCATTCAAAATGTAGAACACTATACAAGCTGTCATCAGGAAGACGATAAAATCTCAGTAGAGCTAAGAGATTTATACCTTCAGGAACCAATTTATCGGTCTTCAAGGAAGTTCCTTTATTTCATTCTCAAGAGTACACCCGAGTGTTCACTCTTGTCTCGGCTTGGGCTCACTTCAGAGGTATTTGTCTTCTTTGATTCCTGGATGACTGGCTCATCTGATCATCCTTATGGATACAACTCTTCCAACAGTGAAACTAAATTTTTTTTTGTCACAATCTGGAGATCATTTTATAAATTTAGAGAAGTCCAAGCATGAGGATAAATACAGTATTGGGGAAAGAGAATCTCATGACATCCACATTTATAGCAGGACTTGAAGAGAAGCAGAATATGCTGTCCTAATTTACACCACCATTTCCCTTGCCTTGGAATGGTATCCCATTTCAAAATTGTTATTTTCTTAAAACTTGGAATAAGGAGCTGAGATGAGAACCTCACATTAGAATAATAAAATATACTGTGTGGCGGCAATTGTAAGGTCTCTCTTGCCATGCAGTCCACAAATATTACAATACATTAGACAGGTAGGTAGTAGGTTGGCCAGGGCACCAGCTACCCGTTGAGATACTACCACTAGAGTTATGGGATCCTTTGACTGGCCAGACAGTACTACATTGGATCCTTCTCTCTGGTTACGGTTCCTTTTCCCTGTGCCCACACATACACCGAATAGTCTGGCCTATTTTTCACATATTCTCCTCTGTCCTCATACACCTGACAACACTAAGATTACCAAACAATTCCTTTTCACCCAGGGGGTTACTGCACTGTAATTGTTCAGTGACTATTTTTCCTCTTATTAAGGGTAGAAGAGACTCTTTAGCTATGGTAAGCAGCTCTTCTAGGAGAAGGACACTCCAAAATCAAACCATTGTTCTCTAGTCTTGGGTAGTGCCATAGCCTCTGTAACATGGTCTTCCACTGTCTTGGGTTAGAGTTCTCTTACTTGAGGGTACACTCGGGCACACTATTCTATCTAATTTCTCTTCCTCTTGTTTTGTTAAAGTTTATATAGTTTATATCGGAGATATTTATTTTAATGTTGTTACTCTTCTTCAAAGTATTTTATTTTTCCTTTTTTCCTTTCCTCACTGGGCTATTTTCCCTGTTAGAGCCCTTGGGCTTATAGCATCCTGCTTTTTCAACTAGGGATGTAGTTTAGCAAGTAATATTATTATTATTATTATTATTATTAACAACAACAACAACAACAACAACAACAACAACACTGGCAAACTCTAGAATGCACTGATCCTGGATTTCGCTCAATGTCTTGAAGACAGAATAAGAATTAAAACAATAAAAAGGTTCCATCATACTTTAAAACAAACAATGATGATACAGTAAAACAAACAACATATAAATGAATATATAAAAAGTGATTCGTACAACTCTTAACCTAAAAGCAAAATGTCGGATAACATGGGTCAACATGGTGAAACTAACACACCATGAAAGGCTAAGTACCCTTCGTGATAACCACTTCAACTGAAGGAAAGACAGTAATAATCATTTTAAGAATCAATACCAGACAGGTAAATAAAGAAACAGGCAATGAAAAGGCAACTTCTGTATAAACCAACAGGCATCCATGCCCCTCCTATTAAGCGTGCCTAACACACCATTAAAAAAAACAAGGTGTATAGAAAACATATAGAATAGTGTGCCTGAGTGTACCCTCAAGCAAGAGAACTCCAATCCATGACAGTTAAAAATCGTGGTACCGAGGCTATATCACTACCCAAGACTAGAGAACAATTCTGATTTTGGAAAGTCCTCCTAGAAGAGCTATGTCAAGCAACCATAACTAAAAAGTCTCTTCTACCTTTGCCAAGTGGAAAGTAGCCACTGAACAATTAAATTGCAGTAGTTAACCCATTGAGTGTGGAGATTTGTTTGGTTAGCTTAGTGTTGTCAGGTGTATGAGGGAAGAGGAGAATGTGTAACGAATAGGCTAGACTATTTGGTGTATGTGTAGGTAAAGGAAAAATGAGCCTTAACCAAGTCCATGTACCCAGTAACTCTAGTGGTAGTATCTTGACCACCCTAATACCCAGAAAACATAATCCCTGTTGCCCATCTGGATGAAGGGGTACAATGATATTGTAGTTAGTGGTGGGCAATTCTGAAACCACTCTTTTAGTAGTTTTGCATCCTCAATTTAGGTTCATAAGCAATTTGTTAGATTCACTTTCCTGACGATGCCATCTCCATTATAATATTTGTGTACGAGTATTTTGGTTTTGCATATGTTTAATTCTAGTAAAGCTTTTGCTTATATTTGTCATAAGATGAGCTATATGATTAGAAAGTGGCTCATATGTTTCATGTAATGAAAATGGTTTGCCTTGAAATATCGAGATATGCTTGATAAAATATTATTATGTAAAAAAAGGAATTCAAAGAATTTGATGTTGATGACAGTAGTAATATAAGCAGTTTAACAGTTGTGTTCTTCCTTTTACCCTTCACTTTTCATTCATGCCAAATATTTTTACAGAAGTGAGGAAAGAATGCACAACAGCTGGCTTATTCATTTCTGATTATTTCTCTAATTACATTTTTTTTTTCATTTTGCTTATCAGAGTGATAAAGATGGTGAAAGTAAAAAGGATGATGATGATGGGAATGAAGAGGAGGAGGAGGATGCTAAGGATCATCATGATGAAGATTATGAAATGCATGAAGTGGAAGATGCTGAACATGAAGAGGAAGAAGAGGAGGAGGAGGGATACGGGCATGGTGACTCTGAAGAGGAACAAGAAGAGGAACATGAGGAAGAACATGAGGAGGAACACGAGGAAGATCATGAGGAAGAACATGAAGAGGAGCAGGAAGAAAATGAAGAACATGAAGAAGACCATGATGAGGAACAAGAACAGGAAATGGAAGAAGAAGAAGAAAGCGTGCAAAAGGATGAAGAGGCCCAGGAGGAAGTTGTAGATCTTGAAAATCAACCTGATGATGATGATGAGGTACAGGTTCTTGAACAAGAAGAGACAGAAGCTACAGAAACCCCACAAGAAGAAGAGAATTCTGGGTAAGAATGATTTTTGTATTTACAATTTAATTATTTACGGTTGTTTCATAGGTAGCAAAACTATAATGCAAGTGAATCTAGCAGAGTTAAAAAAGGTAAATTAGTTATTTTATTCATTCACATACTTGAATCATTTTGTATGATATCCAACTTTGACATAATTTTATCTTTAGAGTATGAAGTTAGAGCATACTACTGTAATTGTATGGAATGGTTTGCATCCATAAGTGATCTGATTTCAGGAGGAAATCTAGTGTCTTTGTCTTCATTCTAAGCTAAATTTTTTTAAGACTAAGAGTCATTTACAATTTCATTTTCACTGCCCTGTATTAGAAATGGTTGCATTTATTATTTTTATTATTACTATTATCATTACTAGTTCTATTATTATTACTATACTACAACCTTAGTTGGAAAATATCTTGGAATTTTTCTGTGTCTTTTGCTCTCCTACCTACCAATGACTAAGGCCCCGTACACACTATACTTTGTGTATTAGCCTCTTGGTGCAGTAGTGGTGTTGAAAAAACTTAGTAACGGCCAAACTGTAATGCAACACTGCTCTCTTGTTTTCATGTGCTATCTGCTTAGTTGCAATTCAGCTTTCATTGAAATAGGATGTATGCCGATGATTTACTCTAGCAGGAGAGACTACTGTTATTATTATTAATAAAATTATAATAATTTTTATCATTATAATTATTAAAATTTAAAAATTATTATTAATAAAAGTACAGTATTAGTATTATTATGAAATGATTTAGTATTAAAATTATTAAAATAAAATGAAAAACTTGGTCTTTGTCCACTCAATGGGAGACAGGGAACCATTGGCGATGGAGCTGAGCGGATGTCCTCCCACTTTTAATGCTGATGCAACACTGAGCAGACACATGAAATTGGGCCAGCCCATCAGCATGTTGGTGGTGCAGTTTCGTGTTGAAAAAGTTGTTTTTCAACACATCCATTCAACACTGCACACATCATGAATCATAGTGTGTACTTTTGGTCATGGCCCCTCTCCTTAGAGGATTCTAAAACTCTCTAGTAGCTTGAACAGGTGGCTGGTGCCATAATAAATTGACTACCTACAGTAGAGGATCCATTGAATCGAGGATCCATTGAGTCGAGGCTACACTTCTTCCACAAGATCCATTTACTCTTACTGCTAAACTGAACCCTTTCCTCTTTTAGGTTTGGAAATACACAATTCTGAAATGTAACAGAATTTTGTAATGAGATATATTCATTTAAATTTTATGATCATCTTTTTACAGAGATGTCCCAGTTGAAGAAACAAAAGAAGAGGAGGAGGAGGAAGAAGAAGAGGTGGTTGAAATACCCAAGCGCAAGGCTACAAGAGGTCGAAGGGGTAGAGGAAGAGGGAGGGGTCTGCGTCGTTAGTTACATTTAGTGAATTCAGGATATAACAATTTATGTGCTCTAATATGAATATACATTATACTCAAAATATAATTTTTAAAGGCATTCCAGCTGTGGAATTAGAAATGTTCTGGAGTTTTTAATTTTACTTAATCAAAGCCTCTTCCTTTTGTATTTTATTAGTCTAGTATAATTTAGTAGTATATGAAAATAAAGCCTTTGGAAAAAATCTGTTTTTTTAATAAAATGTGTTTCATTTCAAATAAGTTTTTATGAATTTAAATACATAGTATATAATTGTGCTAGAGGAAAACAAACATATTTTACTGACACACATCATATAACTATTTAATAGATGATGAACTCTGGTGCTGAAAACTTTCACAAGGTCAATCAAATAATGAAATCCTTCACCTCCAGTATATACACTTACGCTACTAAATTATTAAGGCATTACCTATACAACACCTCTTCTAACCGATTAAACCACTTATTTCATGATCCTTCTGCCTTCATATCCAAACCTTTATTATTCACACTTTAAGTATTATTTCCCTTCTTTGTCCTCATATGACAAAACTGCATTATTATTATTAGTATTAAAAGCCAAGTTTCAACCTTAGTTGGAAAAGAAGAATGTCACAAGCACCAGGGTCCCCAATATGGAAATCAGACAAGTACAGCAAAGTTATCAAAGAAGTAAAGGATTAACTATAAAAGAAAAATATCCAAATAATATTAATAACAATATGAAGATGTTGATATACAGTACCTAGAGAAGGACAATAGTGATGGTTTTGAAAAGGAATATTAAAGATACAAAATGAAGGTATGAAAAAGGCAACCATTTGATAAACTACCCAGCATCCAAGAGCCTTCCATCAAGCCTGGCAACACAGTTTGAAAAATAAACAAAAGACAAAAGTGTAGATCATATTGGCAGTAATGTGTTCTTGAGTATACCTTCAAGCAAAAGAACTTGAACCAAAACATTAGAAGGTCATAGCACAGAGCTGATGGTGCAATCCAATAGTAGAAAATATTGGTTTGATTTTGGCGTTCTCCTTAGAAAAGCTTTTTATCCACCTAAAGAGTGCCGTCTGTCTTTGAAATGTTGTTAAATAACAACTGAATAGTTAATGCAGCTATCTACTTATGTATAAGAGGAACGTATTGAATGCTTAGCGTTCTGAAGTTCCGGAGGAAAGAAGTGTACCAAGAGAAGGATCTGGTATTAAATTGGCTGACCTGCCTTGAAGGATTCTATAACTTCAGTGGTAGTATCTCATCATGTGATTGGTGCCTTGACTAACTTTTCCATCCTTCTTTACCACCTAATATTATTATTATTACCTCCACCAAGTTTGAAAGAGGTTATCTTTTACCCCCTGTTTGTGTGTTTGTTTGTGAACAGTTTCCTGGCCAATATTTTAATTGTAGAGTAATGAAACTTGCAGGGATTAACTGTTATGTGAAAGCAAAATGTCCAATTCATGTAATCAGCAATAAGTTTAAACATCATTGTCTCAGACTTCAAAATTGGTTGATATTTGAGTGTATGAAAATCCACGCCAATTAATACATGTTGAGCTCAAAGGTCAAGGTCAACAAATAAGCTGCTGGGGCAGAGGTCTTTGCTCTACTGATTGCCCCTCTATTTATTATTATTATTATTATTAATACTATCTTTAGCTAAACTACATTCCTAGTTGGAAAAGCATGAGTAAATAAGCACAAGGGCTTCAACAGGAAAAAATAGCCCAGTAAAAAAATGAAACAAGGAAATAAACTACAAGAACAGTAATAAACAATTAGCAAAAATATATTTTAAGAACAGTAACATTGAAATAGATCTTTCATATATAAATATGAATACTTAGAAAAAAATATTAAGGGGTCGGTTACCTGATGCCGCCTCTCCAATGCTTTCTATGAAAGGCATCATCTTCCACAAAACCTATGCTCTTCATATAATTCCCTGTCTCCCTCTAGATCTCTGTCCTCTAACAGGTTTCTAAGCCCTCTTCACTCCCTCCCCACCATCCATCCTCAACACGTGCCTATACCATCTCAGTTGTTTGGGCCCATGTTCCGACCAAGTGTTGGGGCAATTTAGCATAAAATCTCCGTTGTGACATTCTTATCACCTCTGTAACCTTTACTATGCCTGTTATTTTTATTTCATCATTTTCCAATCTTTCAAGCAAGAGGTTCCCATAATTCACCTCAGCACTCTTATCTCTGTTCTCCCACCCTTTGCTTCCTCTTTTCGTCTTAGAGCCCATGTTACTGATCATTATATTAACACTGGTGTTATTACAGTGCTGTAGCTCTTGACCTTTAGCTTTGTTGGTATTTTCATATTACATACCACTTCCACTACCTTCCTCAACTTCCCCAAGGTGGCTTTTGTCCTATTCTCCTCTTTGTTCTCACATCCTCCCTCTTGACTTATAGCGGAGCCCGCATAACTAAATTGTTCCACCTGTTTTATAACCTAGCCTCTACTTTCATTTATGGATATCCTGTCCTTACCTTCCTTACTGATCACCATAACCTGTCATATCCACTTTTACCCTCAAGCCATTCCTCTCAAAATTTTTCTGTCACTACAATCCTTGTCTGCAAATCATTTTCAGTGGTAATTACCAAATATATTATCTGCATACAGAAACTTCCACAACCTTGTAAATCTGTAATTCCAATTTGATATTCTAAATTTATTATACTTTCTTACTGAGGAAACACCATGGTGAGGTGTATTAATATATATGGCTTATTTGAAATATGAAAAACACGTTTAAATGTGCAAAATTTATCATATACTTGTATATATATAACGGATTTTGAACAAAGCGAAAAATCTAATTGTTCCGTAACCGAAATACAAACCACGTTATTTACATTGGGTATTACTTTCGGCGTAGCTGAAATGACGAGCCATTAGATTTTAACGAGGGTTTCCTACCCCGCGCTAGTTAGCAGGGGTAGGGGGAGGGGTAGCTTGCTACCCCTCCCTCCCTCACACACCGGTGAAATGTCTCACTTCACTTTTGCCTCGGACAATGGACAGACGTATCTGTCTTTGTCCTCGCTTGGCAGCCATTATTTGTTTTGTCTTTACTTAATCACTTACTTTTCTTTTACTCAATATATATGTAAACATTTTTTTGTGTTTATGTATATATTTGAGTATTGAAATCAGTAAGTTTCCTTTTCAGAGTTTGTGCTTGTGTGTGTAGTGTACGATATCTCCGTGGAGCCCTCGGCAGTTAGGCCACCACGGTATAATTTCGTGGGTCGTGTTCGAGTTTGACTACGATCTTTCTCTCTCTCTTTTGAGGTCGTTCACCCTTTACTATGTTCCCTTTACTACGTCAGAGTAGCTTCCTTCCCGTGTGGGTGGGGTTGCTACGCCGTACGTTTTGTCTCAATTAGTTTATGAATCTAATTGTATTTGTTGATTTTTCAGCTTTTGTAGAACGATTCCTTTCGGGGTTTTCGTTCTTTATTTAGTGTTCATTCATTTTTAAATTACATAATTACATAGTTACATAATCATAATTGTTATAATTCTGTGTTGGTTACAGCTCTCCTTCCGTGAGTGTAAGTGGTTGTGAGGGCACGTGCCTGTTGTGTAATTCTTGTGTTCTTTTCCCTCGGGATTCCTCTTTGGAGTCTTCCCGGGGGAATGAATGTTAACTAATGATTTTTGTTTTTATTTTTCTCAGTTACCGATCTAGTTCGTTTCTGTAATGTGACAACAGAGTGAGCTGTCTTGTTGAGGCCTGGGGATTCGGCTGTTGCTGCCTCCCCTATAGATCTTCGTCAGGGGCATGTCTCCTTCTCCTGGAAGTACTCCCATGACGATTGACAGGTCTCCAGTTCATTTTAGAACACTCAGGAGGCTCGCCTCCTTGGGTGGGTAACTTTCCTTCCGAGGGAAGTTTTCCTGTCCAGGCTTGAGTTTTTCTCCTTTGGGGGGTTCTCCTCTTGCCTTTATTTCGTGTGACTATGCTCTTGGTGCTGAGCGGTCGCACCTGCAGTTACGCTCAAGGGGCTGGGCAACTGCAGGAGCCCCTCTTTGGAGGATTTCTCTTTTTAGGTCGCTGGCTGACCCGTCTCTTCTACTGGCTGACCCGTCTCTTCTACGAAGTGTTTCTCTTTCGTTCGCGAGGGAGTACACTCATAGAGACTCCTCTTCGGAGGACTCTTCTGCTGTTGTTGCTGTTGGCCGCCTTCGCCGTAAGGCTCACCGTCCGCTACATCGTAAGGGCCTCCCGTCTCCCTATAAGGGTACTAAGAGGCGCCTTTTTTTAATCTTCTCCGTATGCAGCCTGCAGCTCCTACCTCCTTAGATCTCTCCGGGGATCGATCTCCAACGCCTTCCTGACCTTCCGCTCCTGGTGCAGATGGACAGCAGTCTGACCTTGTCATCCGACGGGCAACGGTCCCTTCAGGGCAAAGGGTTGCCTCCCACGGTGTGCTTCCCTTGCGTGTCAGGGTTCCCCTGCGCGCCCCCTGCAGTGTTAGCGCACAGGCGGTCTCCTGCTCGTCAGCGTTCTCCTGATCGCTGGCGCTCTCCTGTTCGTCAGCGCTCTCCTGATGATCATCGCCCCACTGCTCGCCAGCGCTCTCCTAAGGACTCCGAACATCTTGCTGTTCCTGTTGTGCGCCCTGCGCGCCATCGGTCTCCTGAGCGCTCTTGATCTCCTGCCCGTCAGAGCGCACCTGCGCTTCCAGTTCCTGATACTCGCCCACGTTCGCCCGCGCGACCTAGAACTTCGGTTCAGGTCTTGGACAAGGACTCTTCTTCTCCTCGCCCTCGCGATCCGGCTCGTCAGCCTGCTCCAGCGCAGTAACGCTCGCGGTCGCCTACGCGTGCTTCTAAGCTACTGTACGCACAGGATTCCACGCGTCGCCCTTCTGCTCGCCAGCGACCACATACGCGTCAACGTTCGCCTGCTCGTCAGCGATCTCCTGCGCGTCAACGATCGCCATCGATCTTCCACGCGTTACAGGTCCCCTGGACACCATCAGTAGCGATCTAGCGCTCGCCTACTGTGGACCACGATCTCCGGTAGCTGAGTCTTGCCGTAGATCTTCCTCCTGCTCGCCAGCGCTTACCTTTACTTCTGTCCTTCTGTGCGCCAGCTTTTCTTCAATCGCCAGCGCACATCTGCGCGCCCTTTCCTGCCACGCACCAATGGGCGCCAACGGTTTTTCCTGACCATCCAGGATCGCCTAATTGACGGCTCGCATCAGCGCTCACCTTCCTGATGCACCTGCGCGCCTTCTGATTAGCGCGATGCGCGCTAATCATACCTTGTCTCTTACGCGTCAGCGATCTCCTACGCGCCCGCGCGATTCTTCGGCTGCGCGCTAGCGTTTTGTTAACGCACCACCGCTCGCCAACGCGCCGTCGCTTGCCAACGAGCCATCGCTTGCCGACGCGCCATCGCTTGCCGACGCGCCTTCACTCGCCTACGGGCCATCGCTCGCCAAGACACGCCATCGCTCGTCAACGCGCCATCGCCCGCCTACGCGCCATAGGTCTCCCGACCGCCTGCGCTCGCCCACGTGACCTGCGCGACTGCACGCCCACGTGCCCGCGCACATGCGCTTCAATGTTCGCTCGCGCGCGAACCAACGGTATTCCATCGCGCGAACCAACGGTATTCCATCGCGCGAACCGACGGTGTTCCATCGCGCGAACCGACGGTGTTCCATCGCGCGAACCGACGGTTTTCCATCGCACGAACCAACGGTTTTCCATCGCGCGAACCAACGGTGTTCTATCGCGCGAGCGCCGGCTCGATTCCTGCAGTAGCCTTTGCTTGCCTACGGGTCATCGCTCGCCTGTGAACTATCGGATTCCGACCACCAGCTCTCGCCCTTCCTACCACGCTCGCCCTCCTTCTGCGCTCCCTCGCGCACTTTCGTCTGCGCTCCTGCGTGCCCGCGCACGGGCGCTTCCACATTCGGCCACGTGCGAACCATTGATTTACCATCGCGCGAGCGCCAGGGCGATTGCGACCGCGATTCCCGTCGGGATTTCGCAACACGGCCAGCCTGGCGAGTTTTTCTGGAACGCGTATTTCCAGAACACGGTCTTCACCCCGTAAACGCAGAGCATGGCACGTGCAAGAGCAGGAAGAATCTTCAGGGAGGTCTGAGCAACATTCTTCTTTCCAGAACCTGGGTTAGCTATTCCTCCTCGTCATTCCCTGGAAGGGTCTTGCCAGGGAGCTTTCCGTTCAAGATTTCTCCATCGGGCAAGGCGTGACTGGTTTAACCCTTCCTCTTCTCCATCTCGTGGAAGGGGCTTACCAGGTCCTTTCCCTCCTTGGTTGCGACCCGAGGTTTTGTACAAGGAAGCTCCAGGAAGATCATGGGTACTTTCCTCCTCTCGGGCTCAAACACCTTGGCGTTCCGTCGCCAAGTTTCGAACTTGCGGGCAAACTCGATGTTGGACCATCTAGACGCAGTGACCGAGGGCTTCCTCTTGGATGTCTCATCCGTGGATGTCGACAAGCTCAGACACTCTTCCATCCTTGGGAAGAGCTTGTTTGAGCCCAAGGACAGAGACATGGACAGCTGTTGTGCGGAGGAAGTCGACTTCCGTTTTCACTCCTCCAAGGCGCTTTCTTCCAGACCCTGCAGGCCTCCGACGCCTCTTCATTCAGCTTCGTCAGCCTAAGTTTCGGACCGGCTACGGCAGCTAAGACAAGGTGTACAATAGCAGTCCCCTCCTGTCAGGGACAGGTAGCACGGGAGGCATGATCCTAGAGGGAGCGGCAGAGTTCACAAACTCTAGGATTGGCAACCCCCCTTGCAGGTCTCACGCTGGGGGCATGCCTAAGGTTACTCGTCCGGATAACAGCTTTCCGATGCCGATTCCTGCACGATCTCCGTGATCAGCCAAGGATTTCGCGCCTCTCTCTTACCATCTCTCCATCACTGTCAGCGAATCCAGTATCACTGAGCCTCTATGCCATGGGGTCAGCAAGAGGTTTGCCCGTTGGGCAGAAGGATCCATGCCTTAGGAGACGGTCCTCCATAGGGTCGTCGACGGCTCCCCCCCCCGGCTTCTTCAGTCGATCCTTTCTTCTGGGAAAGCATCTGAGACGGGAGTTCTGTCGTCGACCTCTCAGCTCTGATCAAGTTTGTCGAACAAACTTCGTCCAGCGTGGAACAGCAGAGTCGATCAGACTGGTAACGAGGCTGCAGGTTCCATTCCCTCCATCTTCCAGGAAGCTCTTGGAATTCAGCCTAGACTACAGGTGTTCCTGCTTAAGATGCGGTGTGGCGATCCCGCCACGGCATCGCAGGTTTTTCCCCAGAGAACTCTCCCTGCTTTCCTCATGGCCGCTCAGGAGCAGCAGGCTCCCGCCTCCTTCGCTTTTGGAGGTCTGGTCAACTCCGGTAGGCTCGGGTTCGACCTTCTCCGACACCGGGACAAGCTTCTGGGTCTTTACCAAGAGTGAGGGATCATGGTAATTTGCTAGGAGCCTTCTCTACTTCTGCCTCAACATCTGGAGTATCTAGCCATGATATTGAGTCAACGGCCATACCACGTTGAAAACACCGCTTCTCGTCGGATCAGCGAAGTTAAGCAACGTTGGGTCTGGTCAGTACTGGGATGGGTGACCGCCTGGGAACACCAGATGCGGTTGACTCCTTCTCCGAGCCTTCCCTTCAGTTGACTGTGGCAAGGCTGAGGAGAGTCGCAGTACCTGTTCTCAGTCAAGGAGAGCTTTCAGCCCTATCTTGGAACGTTTCCTGGGTCTCTTTTCCTCATTGACCCGTCTAGTTCCGAACGGTCGCCTCAGGATAAGTTCCCTGTGAGGCGGCCCAAGTTCCGGTGGTATCCAAGCAACGATTAACCGGACTTTCTGGTCCCTATGGGACCAGCGGAACGTTTAGCCCGGCAATGGGTTGACCTATGGAACCTCTTGCATGGGAGTGGATATTCTCGTCCTTTCCCCACATTTGATGCTGTTCTCAGACTCGTCAAAGAAAAGGGGGGGCATGTTCCGGTTCAGGCCTATGGTCAGGACCTGAGGGGTACCTCCCCATCTTTCAGGCAGGCTTAGGGGCCGTAGTCTGGCCCCTCTACAGATCCTACAGAGTCGCTCCGTGTGCGACGACTTCATGGTACTGGTGTATTCCAACCAGCAGGGAGGCGCATTTTCATACTTTCGCATCTTGCAGTAGAGATACTGAGATGGTCCGAGGTCCTCTCAATACCACTATTGGCTCGCTCATTCCGGGCAGAGGGATGTTCTCTCCGACTATCTGAGCAGAGCCTCACAGATAGAGAGTACCTGGGGGTCTTTGCCCTATAATAACCAGCAAGTCCTGGCCTGGGGGACCTGATCACGACAGACTGGAACTTCAAGCTTCCGCTGTTCTTCCCCCCAGTCTCAGACCCCAAGACTCTTTGGCAAGATGCTTTCCGGTGACGGTGGGACAACATCGACGCCTGCGTCTTCCCACCATTGTTGTCTGTTGAGAATGGGTTTCAACAAGACCAGGTTGTCTGTCACCCTTTCCATGGCCCTGAGAGCTCCGCTGTGACTATACGCAGAACGGTTTCCGGACCCTCTGCTTCCCCTGACGGAACTCCCGGGAGAGCTTCTTCCACGACACAGGCTACTCAAACAACCACACTACATCATCTTTCATGAGCCATTGCATTGCTTCGGCTTCACGCCTGGAGACACTACGCCGCCCCCTCAAGAAGAGACAACCCGCTACAGTCGCGGAGCGAAGGTCGCGTCACCTGCGATAGTCATCCGCAGGGGTCTATCAGGCGAAGTGGAGAGTCTTCTGTGGTTGGTGTCGTGGGAGAGATACCTCTTCCCTTGAGGCCTTTTCTCCAGCAATAACGGATTTATTGCGTTTCGGCGGGAGGAAACTCTTTTCCGCTCTCGGCAGTGAAGCCTATCACTCAGCCTTTCCCTGGCCTGCAGGCTGAAAGGAATAGACTTCTTCTTTCCCGTTGGACCTTTCTTCGCTCATGCGAAGCTGCGAACGTCCCTGCCCCCAGTCGGAATGAGACCTCCTCCATGGAGCATGGTTCGGACTCTTTGGTCCCTTAAGGGGTCTTCTCAAGAACCAGTACGTCCGGCCTCTGATCGTATTCCGTCTTGGGGGACGGTGCTCCTGCTCACTCTGGCCTCGGCCAGTGTGTAAGCAATCTTCATGGTCTCGTACGACTCCGCCCTTTCAAGAGAATAGGGGAAGGCAACATTCAGGATCGCTCCTGAGTTGTTTTCAAGACTCAGAATCTTGGAGACCCGGACCTTCGGTTCGACTCCTTCAAGATTTCGAGTCTCCGTTCTGTATCAGATGACCCAAACCTTCTCCTTCTTGCCAGTAAAGGAATCGAGGGGTTATCTTTGAGAACAGCTGCAGTTTGTCCTCGCGTGCAGGCCGGTTTGGGAGCACAGGGAGGACACAAGGGAGAGTCACCAGTATACCTCTTCAGCTCGGACTCAAGGGCATTCATCTCGACCTGAATCCAGACCCTCCCCCGTCACGTCGCCCTACAGCACGATGTCGGATACATTGCAACGTCCCTCGCCTTCGAGTAGAACTACTCTGTGACGCAGGTGCTACAAGCTGGAGTCTGGAAGCGTCTAATGACCTTCGCAGCCCGCTTCCTGCAGGACGTGACCCACAGGAGTATCGATACGTTTCTATCGCTCTGTGGTGGCTACACAACAGCTGGTCTAACCTCAAGCTCCTTTTTGGACAGGTAGCAGAAGGTTGAGGGCATTATCAGGTTTTAGTCTGCATGAACGAAAGAAGTATGTCTGGCCCTTACTTCTTTCTTCATCGTCCCCTCTATTGGGGAAGCAGCATCCTGGTCTCTGCATAGCTGACCTCAAACCTCTGCAGGTAAACCATGCTTCCTTGTGTTCTGAGTATTGAGTCAATACTGTCGCGTCCCCCATACCCTGACGAGGTGGTATTGGGAACGTCCTAACCCAGAGTTCCTTCTGGAACTCCAGGTCAACTGCCTAGGACGGGTCACACTTTCTTCCTTCACACACAAGCTTATGTAGGCCACACGTTTCCTTGCGGAGCAAGGAACTTGTAAGGTGCAGGGACTCCTTTTCTCGACTGCGACTCACTCGGATTCTGAGTCCCCGGGTAAAGCCAAAGCCAGTATGGCTGGGGACTTTCCACCCTACCTAAGGGGTAAGTCACCCAATGTAAATAGCGTGGTTTGTATTTCGGTTACGGAACAAATGACAAATTCGGAGATAATTTGTATTTTTCCTAACCATACAAACCTTAGCTATTTACACATATTTGCCCGACAGCCCTGTCCCCCAAGTCAAGTCCTACCTCTAAGTGAAGTGAGACATTTCACCGGTGTGTGAGGGAGGGAGGGGTAGCAAGCTACCCCTCCCCCTACCCCTGCTAACTAGCGCGGGGTAGGAAACCCTCGTTAAAATCTAATGGCTCGTCATTTCAGCTACGCCGAAAGTAATACCCAATGTAAATAGCTAAGGTTTGTATGGTTAGGAAAAATACTAATTATCTCCGAATTTGTCATTTCTGGGCTTGAACCTGTGCCGGCCAGTGAATAAGCTCCTATTAGCACTTATTCTTAGGTAATTTACTGCTAAATATACCAGAGAAAAAATGTAAAGGAGTGCTAGGTTAACTAGCTCGCTCACCTATTGGTGTCGGTATAAAATTGGGCGTATAATCCAGAGGTCCCGCACTATTTAGATTCATCCACGACAAAGACCCCAATAGAGGAGAGCCGTTCAACCCCACTCGGCACCACCAACTCTGCATCCGCTCAGAACTCAACTCCTTTTTAGCACGCCTGTGTTGTAACCCGCTTTTTTTGTGCTCTCGTGTTTTGCCTTATTTTTCACTGGATTATGGCTTCTTCATCGGTTTCCCAGGAGACACCGTCTAAGTTAAGTACCAAGCTATGTTTTGCTGTGTTTTGAGCAATCTAGATCGTTTAATATTTAAATTATAGGAGTTTATTCTCTTCGATCATCTCGGTCTTGCTCGATTCCGCTTACAGTTGGTACTCCTGTTTTGAGAGCTTTTAGTTTCACTAGCGGTGTTACTAAGTGTATTAATTTTATTATTAGTTTAAATTTTATATGTTTTATTGTGGATATTCATTATTTAGCGTTTAGAACCCTTGTGGTTCATATTTAGGGCCGATATCAGTTACGTATCGTAGATGGCTTGCCGACCTTCGTTACTGGGCGGCAATTTTATTATATAAGCCATCAGGTTGTTGTCCTTTGGGATTTATTTATTATGCTGCACGCCTTGCCCTAATTTTTTATGTGTATATTTATATATTTTCAACGCTATTACTTTTATAATGAATATTTGTGCTTATTACTCCGTATGATCTGTGTTTGGGGATCGTCAGTTGGTAGCCCTGCTGCTCCGTATCACGTGATCCTCCCCCAAGCTCCCCCTCTCGCTGGGTGGGTGGCTAGGCTTCTCTCCCCCCTCCCCTAGGGGACCGTTGCCTTCCCTCCTTTTAGAGGGGGTAGTTCAGTGTTTATGGACTTTGTCCTCCGGGTGTCCCGGCGGTTTCGTCTCTGTCTAGACGGGTTGGCCACCGGTCAACAGAGTAGGATCCCGGTGCACCCTATTTTATATTTACCTATCACACTTTTATTATGTTATACGAAACCCTCCGGGTTCTGTTGGCGGTTCTTATCTACAGTTCCGCCCCCCTCTTAATTTATAACAGTTCCTATGATTATATATGATTATATATGACAGATCACTATCCCGGAGTTCCTATATGTATTGGTTTATGGATGTACTTTTATTTCCCGGCCCGGGGCTTAACCTCGCTCCGGGAAATCAGACACCATGTGTCTTAATTCTTTGTTGCATCCTTCTTTATGATCCCGGCTCGACCGGAATGGATAGCTATACTCTAGTCTTAAGTTAGACTTATGTTTAGGCCCGGGTCCTCCGGACCCGCCCCTACTTAAGAGTATTACAGTTAAGCTCTAGTCTTAAGTTAGACTCATGTTTAGTCCCGGGTCCTCCGGACCCGCCCCTACTTAAGAGAATTACAGTTTCTCATATACTATTCTTTTTATAGATGGTGCATTGTCAGACGACGGCTTGTGCGGCTGTTCTTCATCAGCCTTGTGGCCATACTGTATGTAGGTCTCACGCCCTCTGCGGAGTTCAGCTGGAGGACATCGTGGTCTGGCACCTTGATAACTGTATGGTCTGTTTTGACCTCATCACCACCCTCGGATCTGATTCGGTGAGTCCCGTTGGCTATGTTGCCTTTCTAATTATTTTACCTTTTTTGGTATACATACACTATTTAGTAAGATTTCTATGGTCTTGAAGGACCGCCGGGAATCTTCCTTTTTGTAATTCCCACTATTATTTCAGGCATCCCCGGAGCAGAAGACTGCGGCTCGGGCCACCCTGAAAGTGTGGGTTGGGGGATTTGCCCGAAACGTGAAATCTAAACAGCCTTACGTCCTATCTGAAGACTACTGTGCCATGATCTACCCTAATGCCAAGTCTTCAGCCGCTGTGGCTAGGCATGTTGCGGCACCCATCATTGCCGACATTGATGCCACCATAGTGGGATTCATCGACCAGGAACAAGATCCGTTGGATGCCCCCGGAGATCTGGAAGACAATGTGGCTTCCATGAACTTGGACGTTGAACCCATGTTGTTGGATGATCCGGATGCAGGTAGGGTGGTAAGTGAGGCAGGTGTTACCGGCGCTGAGATTCCTATCCTCAGCCCCGCTCTTTCTTCTTCATCTGATCTCTCTTCTTTCCATGGTTTTTCTGGGGACCGTGATTCGTCTCATCGATCACACCCGGTTCCCCCCAAAGATAAGTCTACATCGAGAACTTTGCCAAAAGCTCGTAAGCCCCACAAGGCTTCCCATAGTTCCAAGTCTAATACAAACCCGTCATCTAAGGCTTCCGGCTCCTCCTCTAAGTCTCACGACCCGGGAGTACAACCCGCCACTTCTGCTCCTAGCCCGGGCCTTTCCGAATCAGCCATGCTTCGCATCGTGTCGGAGATGCAATCTAAGATTGTGTCGGAAATGCAGGCCAAGATGGACACGATGTTCTCTAACATTGGTCAGAGACTTGGGGCATTAGAGCAAGGTGCTCCGGAGCGAGTTCAAAGCTCTCTCATCCCGGATGCCTCTAAGCTTCCGCCGTTTACCAAGAATAACCCTTGGCGCATGGCTCTTCATTCCCCATTCTCAGATGGGATGTTAACATTGGAAGGTCTTGGTACTCGTCCTCTAGAGGATTTTGAATTCTTTCCTCCTGGTCTCGCATTTCCATTTCATGGTTATGCCAGGCTTACCGAGGAAGCTCTGGTTCGGCTGGATAAGGTCCCCAAAGAGACTGTCCTTTTCCCAAAAGAACAAGCCCAATCTGTTTGGGCTAGGTTTCTGAATGATATTGGTTGCACCAATACCATGTTGACGCCTTATAAGAGTTCTTTCACAATGTTCGTAATGGACAAGAACACCGTGACTCCATGCGTCAATAAGGTTGCAGAGCTTGCTTTCCAATATGCTCTGGAGGAGAAGCCCTTGCCTCCCATCCGAGAGGTGGATCCGATCTCCCTCCTTCTTCCTTCAGGTAATGAGTGTTGGGACAATGTCCATACCACTTTTACTTCTGGCAAGCTAACAGCGGACTGTGCTTCAGTTATGTTTAGTGAACGGCTTCCCCGTCTCCCGGAATCTCTTATTAAACAGGAGTATGATTCCCGCCTTCGTGTTGGTCGAACTTTGAACTTGGCCACGTCTACGGAGTCGATAGCCTTAACTTATGATACTGAGAGTATCTTTAAGTCTCTCAATAAGGCTACTTTGCAGTCGTTATATTTCGATTTATATGACTTTGCTATTGCTAAACGTAGGTGCCGCAAACACGTCCTGGCTGAGGCGACTATTAGGCACGAGCCTAATAAACTTATCCGGTCCTCTTGCTGGGGTTCAAATCTTTTCCCTGAGGATCTTGTGGAGGAAGTCTTGGCAGAGGCTACTAGGGTTAATCAGAGCCTTTAAGCCCGTTGGGGTTTGACTCCTAAGCGGAAATATGATCCCGCAAATTACCAAGCCCGGGGTAGGAAGAAGCTCCGCCCGTATACCTCCACCCAGTTCCGGCAACAGCAGAGTAGTTCGTCTGTTTTCCGTCAGCCTCTTCCTCCATCTCCTGCTGCTCCTGCACAGCCTTCCACCTCTCAGGCTCCTTCATCGGACGACTATGTCACCGTTCTGCTCCCTAAGAGCCAGCTTCCCGGTGCCTCCACCACCTCTCCAGCCTTTAACCAGTCTTATGAGGCTCAAGGCTCTTCCCAGAGTTATAACAGAGGTAGAGGCTACCACCGTGGTTCAAACCAGAACAGAGGTAGAGGTAGATTCTTTCGCAAGGGAATGAACTTCCGAGGCGGACGTGGAGGCAACTCCTCAAACCAATACTGAGGTGCAGCGGGTAGGGGGGAGGCTTTATGCCTTCCGCAACAAATGGAGGTTCAGTCCCTGGGCTTTCAGTATCATCTCCAAGGGACTGGGGTGGAGTTGGATTCAAGGACCTCCACCTCCGAACAAATTTCATCAACATTCCACTCCGGACCTAGTCGAATTTGTCCAGGACCTGTTACAAAAGAACGCCATACAAGAAACGAAACACCTGAAGTTTCAGGGTCGGCTGTTCAGTGTCCCGAAGAAGGATTCGGACAAGAGAAGAGTGATTCTAGACCTATCCCTTCTCAACTTGTCCATTCAATGCGACAAGTTTCGAATGCTTACCGTCTCGCAGGTGCGGACCTTACTTCCCCGTGGGGCCGTCACCACCTCTATCGATCTTACAGACGCCTATTATCACGTCCCGATAGCGAGACACTTCCGTCCGTATCTAGGCTTCCGCCTAGGGGACAAAAGTTACTCCTTCAAGGTGATGCCTTTCGGGCTCAACATCGCCCCAAGGATCTTCACAAAGTTAGCAGAAGTTGCTGTTCAGGAACTCAGAAATCAAGGGATTCAAGTAGTAGCCTATCTGGACGACTGGCTCATTTGGTCAGACACCTCCCAAAATTGCCTAAAAGCTACTCACAGAGTCATCCAATACCTTCAATCTCTAGGCTTCCAGATCAACTTCAAGAAGTCCCGTCTTCTTCCGAAATCAAAGTTCCAATGGCTCGGCCTGCAATGGGATCTTATATCTCATACTCTGTGTCTTCCCAAACCCAAGAGGTTAGAGATTGCAATGAACACCAAACGCTTTCTAAAAGACAAAGTAAGTTCCAGACGACTCCAAGAGAGGATCCTAGGGTCCCTTCAATTTGCTTCAGTGACGGATCTACTTCTGAAGGCAAAATTGAAAGATATCAATCGTGTCTGGCGTTCGAGGGCGAACCGGAAGCTCCGGGACAGGAAAGTCCGCCTTCCTCCCATTCTCCGGGAAAGACTTCTACCTTGGACAAGGGCCAACAATCTGTCAAAGTCAGTTCCCCTTCGATTTCCGCCTCCGAAGTTAATCATTCACACGGACGCATCCCTATCAGGTTGGGGAGGCTATTCTCAGCTCAGGAAAGTTCAAGGCCTTTGGTCTCCCTTATTCCGCCAATTTCACATCAATGTGCTGGAGGCCATGGCAGTTCTTCTAACCCTGAAACGTCTCGCTCCACCCAAGAGACAACACCTTCGTCTGGTTCTCGACAGCGAAGTGGTGGTCCGCTGCCTCAACAGAGGCGGGTCAAAATCAGGGCCTCTGAACCATGTTCTAGTAGCCATATTCTCCCTAGCAGCCTCGAACCGTTGGCATCTTTCAGCTGTCCACCTGGCGGGAGTCCGGAACGTAGTGGCAGACGCCTTGTCCCGGACCTCCCCTCTAGAATCGGAATAGTCACTCGATCTAAAGTCATTCCGGTGGATTCTCTCTCGGGTTCCGGGTCTCCAAGTGGACCTCTTCGCCACGGAGTCCAACCACAAATTGAGAGTATATGTGGCTCCCAATCTAGACCCTCAGGCTTACGCCACAGACGCCATGTCACAGAATTGGGACATCTGGGAAAGGATTTATCTCTTTCCCCCGGTGAATCTTTTACTGAAAGTCCTAGACAAACTGAGATCCTTCAAGGGACGAGTAGCCTTGGTCGCACCCAACTGGCCCAAGAGCAATTGGTACCCTCTCCTGCGAGAGTTGAGACTACATCCTCACCCGATACCCAATCCGGTTCTGTCTCAGATAGTACAAACACGCGTTGTGTACGCTTTCTCAAACATTCAGAGCGCCCTAACTTTATGGACTTCATGAAGTTTGCGGCCATGCATGGTGCCAATATCGATCCTCAAAACACCCTGTTCCTAGAATCAGATAAACGGGATTCCACCATCCGCCAATATGATTCTGCGGTTAAAAAGTTGGCTAAATTTTTGATAGACTCAGACGTACACTGTATGAACTTGAACCTTACAGTCACTTTCTTTAGAACTTTATTAGAATCAGGTCTGGCAGCCAATACTATCACCACTATTAAATCTGCCTTGAAAAAGATCTTCCTAGTGGGTTTTAACATAGACTTAACCGACTCTTTGTTAGCTTCAATTCCGAAAGCCTGTGCCAGACTGAAACCGGTTACTCGTCCTACCCCGGTTACCTGGTTCCTTAATGATGTACTCAAATTGGCTTCTGATACCATTAACAGTTCTTGTGATTACATTCCCCTTCTCAGGAAAACACTTTTCCTGGTGAGTTTGGCTTCCGGGGCAAGAATTTCTGAACTGGCAGCTTTGTCAAGAGACCCGGGTCATATTGAGTTCCTTCCTTCGGGAGAGGTCCTTCTTTCACCTAACAAATTCTTTTTAGCTAAGAACGAAGACCCTCAGAACAGATGGTCCTCCTAGAATATTGTTCCCCTCACGCAAGATCCGTCTCTGTGCCCTGTTACTACTCTTAGGTCTTATTTATCCCGGACCTCCTCTAACTCCTCGGGGCCTCTATTCGTTAGAGAACAAGGCGGTACCATTACCATTAAAGGGATCAGGCAACAAATTTTGTATTTTATTAAACAAGCTAGCCCTGACTCTTTTCCTCTTGCACATGATATCAGAGCGGTTGCTACTTCGGTGAACTTTTTTCACCACATGAATTTTACGGACCTTTCCAGGTATACAGGATGGAAATCACCGTTAGTGTTCAAGAAACACTACCTTAAACATTTGGAAGCCCTTAAATTTCCTACAGTAGCTGCAGGGAGTGTAGTTACCCCCAGGTAACTCACATATTAATTCTTTGTCATTTTATCTCCCCCTTACCTGCCTCATTTATACCCTATTTGTATTCGTTGGTTTTGCACCTGATTACTATTACTATATTTGTAAATTTTTTACCTCTGAGTATCTGTATATATCATCACTCACGGCATTATTATACCTTACCTTTTTTGACAATTGTTCTACCAAGTGGATTTATGTTCTTTTTAAGATACCCTTATAGCTGTTTTTGGCACTCATCTCTGATTAAAGCAACTTGTATTTCCCTTATGTTTAGGTTTTTTCCTTTATTTTGCAAGTTTGGTGACATTTCTCTTGTATATATTCACTGGCCGGCACAGGTTCAAGCCCAGAAAAGGGATTTTGACGTAGGAAAAATCTATTTCTGGGCGAGGGACCTGTGCCGCCCAGTGAACCCTCCCAGCTCCTCTCCCTTGGAGTCCCCAAACTTTGGGTGCTAAGGAGTTGGGTTCTGAGCGGATGCAGAGTTGGTGGTGCCGAGTGGGGTTGAACGGCTCTCCTCTATTGGGGTCTTTGTCGTGGATGAATCTAAATAGTGCGGGACCTCTGGATTATACGTCCAATTTTATACCGACACCAATAGGTGAGCGAGCTAGTTAACCTAGCACTCCTTTACATTTTTTCTCTGGTATATTTAGCAGTAAATTACCTAAGAATAAGTGCTAATAGGAGCTTATTCACTGGGCGGCACAGGTCCCTCGCCCAGAAATAGATTTTTCCTACGTCAAAATCCCTTTTTTAGGCGAGATAGCCATGTCGTCCTGATAGAAGGTTCCTTTAGGTAGCTTTCTAAGGGATATTTGCTACAGTGATACTCCCAGAGAATTAACCATAGGTCTCCAGAATTGACTCCTGGCGCGAGTATCCTTAACCCTTTTACCCCCAGGCTATTTGCAACTTTCCAACCCTTAACCCCCAGGGTTTTTTATTTTTTCAAGCACATTTTGCTATATATTTTTTTTAAATTGCTCTAACACCCTTAATTTTTGTCATAGAGAGGTCAGGTTGGTCTCATTCTTTTGGAAATTGCCTGAAGTTTCTCAAAAAGTTATCAAAAATATGCAAAAAAAAATGTAAATAGCAGTTTTTTTGCAAGGACGTACCAGTACGTCCATGGGGCTAAAGGGATGGGTTTTGTGAAACGTACCAGTACGTCCTTTGGGGATAAAAGGGTTAATATAGCTTTAAGGATATCGCATAATATCAGGGGACGTATTTTTTGATACAACACATAGCAATCTTCACCCCAAATAGATTTAACTCTTTGAGAGGGAAGAGTGGCAAACGAAAGGAGAGCCATTATCAATGTATCCGGTGGACCTCCTCTCCGTACTACTATACCCATCATTCCAAACTTGCATTTAAGCTGGAATAGCCGCAGATAGAGTAGTTTTGGGTGAGGTCATTTAAGAAAGAAAGAAGGGTGGGTCCATCAAGACGACATGGCTATCTCACCCAAAAATGGTATTTTTACTATAAAATAAATTTTTAAATATACTTACCTGGTAGTTACATGTATATAGCTTAAATCTCGTGTTTCGACGCATCATGACAGAAAATTCAAAATTCGCGGCGATCTCCTCCATGACAGTAGGTGGTCATACATGAGCGCCATCACTCGTAGGCTATCAGAATCATTCCCAACATTCTTCAGAAATTCCATGTTTCTGTTTTCAGATGGGAGGAGGGAGGGTCCTTTTATTTATGTAACTACCAGGTAAGCATATTTAAAAATCTATTTTATAATAAAAATACCATTTTTAAATATGTAACTTCCCTGGTAGTTACATATATACAGTATATAGCTGATTGACACAATTGGTGGTGGGTTGAAAACCTCATCCCATTGGGAAATTCTTTTAATTATTAATATCTACAATTAGTAGAACTAACAATCTGGTTCTTACCTGATAAGGAAGCTGGCTTCATAATTACTCTGCCTCATTTCGCCTGCATTCCTTGAGAGACTCAGCGTCCACTCCGTGGGCTGTAAAAGTCTCTTGGGGCTGCCACAAGGTCCTTGACCTCTAGCGTGGCTAGATCACCACCCTTGCAAACTTGGCATAGCCAAGGATACTGAATCTCACCACCTATTCCAAAGTTAAAAAAAATAAAATGAAAAAATATAACTTGACTTGCATCCCAGACTGTGTAAGGTTGCGATAATCTTCACAGACAACCTGCGAACACAAATACAAGAAAAGGCAAGGGTATAATAAAAGATTATAGGGTAGAGGCAGTAGACCCTTCTCCAACTACGACGCCAGAGGTAATGTATGGACCTAGGGAACAGCAATCCTCATACTGGGTTTGTACATATTTGAGATAATAGTCTGCGAAGACTGATTTACTTCGCCAAACTGTGGCCTCTAAAATAGATTTCATAGATTTATTATGCTTGTAGGCCATAGAGGTAGCAACAGCTCTAACCTCATGCAATTTCACCTTGAGAATTGGGAAAATTCCTTCATCACAATTTTGGTGAGCTTCTTTTATCAAGTCCTTGATGAAGAAAGCTAGAGCATTCTTAGATAATGGTAAAGAGGGTTTTTTAACAGAACACCAGAGGTTGTCTGTTTGTCCTCTTAAACTCTTGGACACGTGCAGATAGAATTTAAGAGCTCTCACTGGACAAAGGCCTCTCTCCTTCTCTCGACCAACTAAGTGAGATAGTCCTGGGATGTTAAAAGATCTAGGCCAAGGTCGAGAAGGATTCTCATTTTTTGCGAGAAAGCCAAGCTGGAGGGAGCAAATAGCATTGTCTCCATTAAAGCCAACCTTCTTGCTGATGGCTTGTAACTCCCTTACCCTTTTTGCTATAGCCAAAGCAACCAGGAAAAGTGTCTTTTTGGTAAGATCCTTCCAGGATGCCTTGTCCAAGGGTTCAAACCTACTCGAGGTTAAAAAGGCCAGAACTATATCCAAGTTCCAAGATGGGGTTGGATTGTCTTTCCTCTTAGTCGTCTCGAAAGATCTAATGAGATCAGGAAGATCCTTATCACCTAACACATCAATGTTACGGTGACGGAAGACGGAAGCTAGCATGCTGCGGTAGCCCTTGATGGTAGGAACAGCTAGCTTCTCTTTAGTTCATAGGTATAATAAAAAATCTGTTATATTGGCTATAGAGGTACTGGTGGAGGAAACCTTGTTATTCCTGCACCATCCTCTAAATATGTTCCACTTGGATTGCTAGACCCTGATAGTGGATGTCCTTCTCGCTCTGGCAATAGCTCGAGCAGCCTCCCTTGATAAACCTTTCGTTCTTGCCAGCTTTTTGATAGTCGAAAGGCAGTCAGATTGAGAGCGAGGAGATTTTGGTGGTATCTCTCCAAATGCGGCTGTTTGAGAAGATCTCTCCGATTGGGTAATATTCTGGGGATATCTACAAGCCACTCCTTTATATCTGGAAACCAAGTTCTCGTAGGCCAAAATGGAGCTATCAGAGTCATGCGGACGTTGGGTGATTCCCTGAATTTCTTCAAGACTCTGTCCAGGGTCTTGAATGGAGGAAAAGCATACACGTCTAGGTTCTCCCAATTCAAAGAAAAGCGTCCACTGCGGCTGCTTCCTGGTCTGGAACTGGAGAGCAAAATACCAGCAACTTCTTTGTCCTTTGTGTGGCGAAGAGGTCTATCGAGGGTTGACCCCACAACATCCAGAGGTTGGTGCACACCTCGTGATGCAGGGTCCACTCTGTGGTTAGAACTTGTCTCTTTCTGCTGAGCAGATCTGCCCTGATGTTCTTCTCCCCATCTACGAAGCGAGTAATCAGGGTTATGTCTCTCGCTTCTGCCCAAAGGAGTAGATCTCTCGGAACCTCGTAAAGTGAGATCAAATGAGTGCCTCCTTGCTTTTTTATATAAGCCAATGCAGTGGTGTTGTCTGCATTGATCTGAACCACTCTTCCTCGGACTTCCTTCTGGAAATGAATGAGGGATAGATGAATGGCCACTAGCTCTACAAGATTGATGTGCCACTTCTTCCGTGACTTTGACCACAGACCCGATATTTCGGCCTTCCCTAGTGTTGCACTCCACCCCATGTCTGAGGCGTCAGAGTACAACACTAGGTCGGGGTTCTTTTGATACAGATCGAGCCCTTCTTGGAACCTGTTGATATTGTCCGACAATTCCAAGTGATTCCTGATTATTAGAGGGATCAGCATCCACTTTTCCAAACTTTGATTGCTCGTCCAAAATTTTGTCAGATGAAACTGCAGAGGGCGTAGATGAAGTCTTCCCAGTGATACAAACTGTTCGATTGATGATAGGGGGCCTAGGAGACTCATCCAATTTCTCACCGAGCATGACCTTAAGTCTAGGAATTGACATACTTTTGTTAGGCAGTCTAGAATCCGTTTCGGGGCTGGAAAAGCCTGAATAACTGCTGATTGAATCCTCATCCCCAAATAAATATTATTCTGTGAGGGTATTAGCTAAGATATGGGAAGATTTAATATCAGACCCAACTGTTGAGTTAAGGTGATTGTCATTCGGAGAGACTCCAGACACTTTACTTGCGATTCCGCTCTGAGTAGCCAGTCGTCCAGATATAAAGAAATCCATATTCCCTTTAGGTGAAGCCAGTGAGCCACGTTGGACTTTACTCGGGTAAAAACATAGGGAGCCGTGCTTAGTCCAAAACAGAGTGCTCTGAACTGATACGTGGTCTTGAGGAACACGAACCTTAGAAACTTCCTGTGGTTTGGGTGAATCGGGATATGGAAATACGTGTCCTGCAGATCCAATGACACCATCCAGTCTCCCTGTCTGGTGCCTGCAAGGACTGACGCTGAAGTTTCCATGGTAAACTTTTCTTTGCTGATGAACTTGTTTAAAGGACTGACGTCCAAAACAGGTCTCCCAAACCCCCAACCTTTTCGGAACTAGGAAAAGCCTGTTGTAAAACCCCTCCGAGGAGGTGTCCTCTACCACTTCTATGGCTGATTTTGACAGCAAAAGGTTCACTTGTTCTTGAAGAGCTGCTGCCTTGTTCCCAGAGTGGGTTTTTGATAACTCCAAGGGAATCAACGACATGGGAGGAGAATTTAGGAAGGGGATCTTGTATCCCTTCTTGAGGACCTTGATCGTCCATGAGTCCGCCCCCCTTTGGCTCCACTCCTGCCAAAATTGTGAGAGTCTGGCTCCCACCAGTGTCTGGAGACAGCGTGTCTCACTTTCTAGATTTGTTCTGCTGTCTTGGGAACTTGCAAGCTTGACCTCCGGCAGAAATTCTTTGAGGTCCCCTTGAAGGGGCTCTCCCACAAAAGGGCTGACGAGTGGGAGGAGTCTCCTTTTGTTTCCCTGTCCAGGGTCTTGTTGATGAAAAACTAAGTGGAAGAACTTTTTTAGCAGTTCTAGAGATCAGGTCCTGAGCAACTTGTTGTGCTAGAGCAGCTGATAGAACCTTTACTAATTCCGGAGGGAAAAGATGATCCCCCAACGTAGCAAATAAAAGTTCAGATTTCTGAACAGAGGACAAACTTGTAGATAAGAAGGAACAAAGTGTGGCCCTCTTTTTAAGAATTCCTGCCGTAAAAAAGGCGGAAAGTTCGATGGAACCATCCCTCACGGCCTTATCCAGACAAGCTATCAAATGTATTTGAGCCTCATTCTTAGGGTTTGTGGAATCTGCGAGAGCTCCTATAATCCAGTCCATAAGGCTGAAAACTTCTATTGTTCTAAATATCCCCTTCAACAGATGGTCCACTTCAGAATTAACCCATATTATTTTAGACTTACCCATGGCTGACCTGCGTGAGGAGTCAACAAGTCTGGAGAAGTCTCCTTGGGAAGAGGCAGGAACTCCCAAACCAAGAACTTCCCCAGTCGAATACCACACACTAGATCTAGAGGCCAGACGAGTTGGAGGGAAGGAAAAATGGGGTTTCCCTAGATCCTTCTTTTTGGCTGTCCATTGTTTGAGGGTAGAAAATGCTCCCTTAACAGATCGTGCTAGAACCATTTTCTTAAAAGAGGATGTTTTTTGAGGTCTGCCTTTCAAAAATTGAGATGGAGGGCTTTGAGGCATCGGTTGTGTAAAATCTTCTGGATATAAAGATGATAAAACTTTCAGGAGTTTTTTAAATTTTGCAGACTGTAGCGAATCCTGAGATTCGTTTTCTAAATCAGCTAAAGGAACATCGATTCCTTGATTTGAATGTTTAGGAGACAAAATCGCGTCTTCCTGTTGGTTATTGTCTTCCAAAAATAATTCACCTTGTCCTGAAGGGATTTCGTGGAGAATATCATCCAGTTGCGAAGAAGCATCTCATTTATGTACAGTATCAGTATCGTGAACCCCATGTGAGGATACATCTTGATCGCGTGCGTTCGGCAAGCGTTCCGCATGTTGTATGTCAACAGCGTGAAGAGAGGAAGTGTTAGTTGCGCGTTCAGAAAATCGCAAAGGAGAGACAAAATTTTGTCTATCCTGATGCGAGAACAAGTCCTGATTATATGAGTCCATCATGAGTCCATCATGAGAATTCTGTATGTCTACATGAGAAGTAACAGTCTGTGCATGAGTCCCGAATGCTGTGCGTCTGCTGCGAGCCGTGAGGGAGAGTCAGTATCGCGTCCGGTCAGTGGCGCAAAAGATGCAACTGTTTGTCTATTATGACGTGGAGACAAAACCTGAATACCTGCGTCTAGCATAAGTCCTGGCTGACGCATGCGTCCGTGTTGCCGTGAGCTTTCAGTCTGATCAGATTGCCGTGAGTTGTCTGCATGTAGCATGCGTCCCGCATGAGCGGTAGTCGAGCGTCCCGCAGAATGCGAAGGTGAGACAACTGCTTGATTATCTTGTTGACTGGACAACCTTTGACTGTCAGAGTCCAGCATACGACCAGACTGGCGTCTGCATCTGGAGTGCCGTGAGAGAGAGACCAGACTGCCGCATGCGTCCGCCCTGATGCGTGCCGCAACGTGAGCTGATCATCGGCTGTCCGATACTATTGGAAGACCGTTTTCTTGGTCTATTGCTGTCCTTAGATTCTTTTAGGTGTAATTTTTCTGCCCGACAATCATAAGCATCAAACAGAAACGAAATAGACCTCTTTAATTCAGCCAAATCAGATACATGATGAGCCCCGTGTGCACTAACTGAACGATGTACTGATCGCTGAGAGGTATCGTCAACTGTCGATACTTCTAGCGTGCCTTGTGCGCGATCTGAATCGTGTATCGATCATTGTGATAGATTGTCAACAGTATTAACGTGTGCTTCCAGGTGATTACCAGGGTAAAGAACGCTGCTTTGAACACTTTGACTTTATATGCATATGGCATAGTTGTATTGTTTTAACAAAATATGGAGTTTTTATGATAAAACAAAGTTTTATGAATACTTACCTGGCAGTTATATATATATAGCTGAGTCTCCGACTGCGGCAGAATTTAATAAAAAATCGCGGCAACCGCCTTGTGGTGGTTGTGTGGTTAGATGGTTAACAACCCTTAGAGGGTGGTACTTGGAATCATTCCCGTTTTCTGTTCCTCAGATTATCTTTGCCCGACCTGTCTCCTGAGGGGAGGTGGGTGGGCTTTAAAATATATATATAACTGCCAGGTAAGTATTCATAAAACTTTGTTTTATCATAAAAACTCCATTTTTATGAATAGAACTTACCTGGCAGTTATATATATATAGCTGATTCACACATTTGGAGGAGGGAAAAAGACAGAAAAACATAGTTGGGGAAACAACAAAAGAGTTGTAGGAGAACAAACACCTTGATTCCTTACCTGCTAAGGTAGCTGACTTCAAAGGTAACTGCCTCTAGAGTCACTTTCCCTTAGGAGTGTTCAGCCAGGAGTAGACCTGCTACGCTGCAAACAACTCAATCGAGTCTGTCAAAGGGGTAGGACCAACAACTTGACTAGACTTCGGAAAACTACCTTCCCATATAAAAAACCTGCAACCTTACTAAAGCTAACCATCTAACCTTGCAGAAATAGATATAAACTATCTATCTGGACTGAGGGAACCGTACCACAAGATGAGGACCTCAGACAACCATAAAAAACACACCCATATACAAGTACATAAACTAAGGTTGAGTGGGGGTAGTAACTCCTTTGCCTAATACAGAAGCCGCAGCTACGTATGGGCCCAAGGTATAACACTTGTCATAGTCCACTCTTACCTCTCTGAGGTAATGAGAAGCGAAGACAGAGTTGCTCCTCCAGAACGTTGCGTCCATGATCTGCTTAACTGACATATTTTTCCGGTATGCCAGCGAAGCAGCAATGGCCCTTACTTCGTGAGCCCGTACTTTTAACAGGGCGAAGTTTTCTTCCTCACAAAAGAGGTGGGCTTCCCTAATCGTTTCCCTCAGGAAAAAGGACAAAGCGTTCTTTGACAGGGGTTTTTGAGGATCCTTCACCGAACACTATAAGGAGTTGGAAGCACCCCTCACGCTCTTAGTGTGGGCCAAATAAGCCTTGAGAGCCCTAACCGGGCAGAGGAGGCTTTCCTGTTCCTGACCTACTAGATTCATGAGGTTAGGGACTTCAAAAGTCCTGGGCCAGGGTTTCGAAGGGTTCTCATTCTTGGCGAGAAAGTCGAACCTCAAGGCACAAACCGCTCCATTTATTGTGAAGCCTACACGCTTCTCGATTGCCTGGACCTCGCTGATCCTCCTGGCAGTTGCTAGAGACAAAAGGAAGAGGGTTTTCTTAGTCACATCTCGCAGAGAAGCTTGCGAGATAGGCTCAAACTTCCTGGAGCACAAAAACTTAAGCACCACATCCAGGTTCCAAGAAAGGGGTCTTAAGTGCACCTGCTTCGTTGTCTCAAAAGACCTAATGAGGTCCTGCAAGTCCTTATTCTGAGATAACTCTAAGCCTCTATGCCTAAAGACGGTTGAGAGCATGCTCCTGTATCCTTTAATGGTAGATACAGCCAGCTTAGCATCCTGCCTGAGGTACAAAAGAAAGTCTGCAATCTGGCTTAGAGAGGTAGAGGACGAGGAAACCTTGCGCCTCCTGCACCAAGCTCCAAAGGTCTCCCACTTTGACTGGTAGACTCTTTGTGAAGAGATCCTCCTTGCCCTGGCAATAGCTTTCGCCGCTTGTGCCGAAAAGCCTCGAGATCTAACGAGCTTCTCGACAGTCTGAAGGCAGTCAGATTGAGAGCGAGGGGGTTTTGGTGAAATCTCTCGAAGTGGGGTTGTCTGAGAAGATCTGGACTTGCCGGGAGTTTTCTTGGAAAGTCCATCAGCAACCCTACCACTTCGGTGAACCATTCCCTCGCAGGCCAGAATGGAGCCACTAGGATCATTCGTCCTGAATCGAGGAGAGCGAATTTCCTGACAACCAGATTGATGATCTTGAACGGGGGAAAGGCATACATGTCCAGCCCCGTCCAATCCATCAAGAAGGCATCCACTACAACAGCTTCCTCGTCCGGGACTAGGGAGCAGTAGTTGGGATCCTCTTGTTTAGACCGGAGGCGAAAAGGTCTATTACTGGTCTGCCCCACAACTTCCAGAGGCTCCGACAGACATGCGGGTTGAGAGTCCACTCTGTAGGAAGGACTTGTCCCCTCCTGCTGAGCATGTCTGCCCTGATGTTTCTCTGCCCTTGAACAAACCTTGTCAACAGCTGGGTCTCGTTCTCGTTCGCCCAGAGGAGAAGCTCTCTCGCAGTTGAGAACAGAGAGAGGGAGTGAGTTCCCCCTTGCTTCCTTATGCACGCGAGAGCTGTGGTGTTGTCGGAATTGATCTCCACAGTCTTTCCCGACACCGAGGTTTTGAAGGCCTTGAGCCCTAACAAAATGGCCATCAATTCCTTCCTGTTGATATGCCAACTGACCTGACTCCCTTCCTAAATACCTGAGACCTCTTTGTTCCCTAGTGTTGCTCCCCAGCCTGACTCGGACGCGTCTGAGAATAACACTAAGTCGGGGTTCTTCTTGAACAAGGAGATCCCTTTTCCCAACAGAGCTGGGTCCAGCCACCACATTAATAGATCCTTGATCTCTGTCGGAATGGGAAAAGAAAAAGTGTCCTCCTGGATCTTTCTGTTCCAAACCTTTGCGAGGAAGTGTTGCAGAGGCCTTAGGTGCAGTCTCCCCAAAGGGACAAACTGCTCCAGGGAGGATAGAGTTCCCAGCAGACTCATCCACTCCTTCGCTGAGCATTCCTGCTTCCTCAAAAAGTCTTTGACTTTGTCCAGGCACCTGGTCTGCCTCTCCTGGGAGGGAGAAGCCTGAAAAAGAACTGAATTCAGAACTATCCCCAAATAGAGAATAGTCTGATTCGGCTCGGTCTGAGACTTCCCCCAGTTGACGATGAGTCCCAGGTCCTGAGTGATCGTATAAGTTTTCATTAGGTCCTCCAGACATTTCTCTTAAGACTGTGACCGGATCAGCCAGTCGTCTAGATAGAAGGAGACCCTTATCCCCTCCTGGTGTAACCAGCCTGCCACATTCGCCATTAGTCTGGTGAAAACTTGGGGAGCTGTGCTGAGACCGAAGCAAAGTGCCCTGAACTGGAAGCACTTGCCCTGGAACACAAACCTCAGATATCTCCTCGAAGACGGATGAATGGGGACGTGAAAATAAGCGTCCTGCAGGTCGAGAGAAACCATCCAGTCTCCTGGACAAACTGCAGCCAGCACTGACTGAGTCGTCTCCATGGAGAACTTTGTTTTCTCCACGAAGGCGTTCAGAGAGCTGACATCTAGGACTGGTCTCCATCCACCCGAGTTCTTGGGAACCAGAAACAGGCGATTGTAAAAGCCTGGGGAGGCGAGGTCTTGAACTGGCTCTATTGCTCCCTTGACCAACATCTGGTCGACTAGCTCCAGAAGAGCCTCTCGTTTCCCCGCGTCGGTGTACTGAGCCACTAAGGCTAGGGGAGAGTCTGAGAGAGGTGGTTTCTTTAAAAAAGGGATCTTGTAACCTTCCTTGACGACTGAGAGGGACCAGGTGTCCGCCCCTCTCCTTTTTCAAGACTGCCAAAAACGAGACAGTCTTGCCCCTACTGGTGTCTGGAGGACTTCCATCTCATTTTTTGGACCGGGGCCTAAACGCACCCCTGCTGGTCCTTGGCCCTGACTCTTGTCTTCTCCCCCTAAAATCCGCTCTCGAGGAGATCCTGCCCCGAAAGGGCTGTTGAAACTTCTTCTCCTCCTTCTTCAGAGGAGCAGGAGCAACAGGTAAGGTCTTTCTAGCCGACCGAGACAAAAGGTCCTGAGTAGCCTTCTGAGCCAGAGAAAGGGAGATATCTCTGACCAGAGCTTCAGGAAAAAGATAACGTGAAAAAGGGGCGTAAAGTAGCTCCGACTTCTGGGCAACAGTCACAGATCTAGAGGTGAAGGAGCACAAAAGGGCCCTCTTCTTTAAGACCCCTGCTGAGAAAAGGGAAGCCAATTCATTAGCTCCATCCCTTAGAGCTTTGTCCATGCAGGACATGATACTCGTCAGGTCCTTCGTGTCCTCCAGGAGTTCAGACTTCCTGGCCAGAGTCCCGAGAGACCAGTCCAGGAAGCTGAAAACCTCGAAAACCCTGAATATGCCCTTGACGAGGTGATCAAGCTCCGACATGGACCACATCACCTTGGCAGAGTTTAAAGCATGCCTTCTTGCCGAGTCCACAAGAGCCGAGAAGTCACCTTGGGAGGAGGAAGGCACTCCTAACCCCAAAGGTTCCCCTGTCTCATACCACATACCGGCCTTGGAAGCGAGCCGAGACGGTGGAAAAGAAAAGGTGGTCTTGACAGCTTGTCTCCGTTCCTTCATCCAATCATCCACTTTAGCGAGAGCTTTCCTGGCCGAAATTGAAAGTTTCATTTTGATGAAGGCCGAAGACTTAGTAGCTTTCTTCCTGGTAAATTGAGACTGAGGAGAACGAGGGGCCGAAGGTTGAAATTCCTCCCCATAAAGTTCCAAAAGAGAGCGAGAAAGAACCTTGTAATCACTAGAAGAGTCGGCAGGTTTTTCTTCCTCTTCCGAAATATCTTCGAGGTCCTGCTCAAGGATAACATCCCGAAGAGTTGGGCTGCCAGCAGTCTGGCAGCGAGAGCTGTTTGAATCCTGGCGCCGAGCGCCGCTAACATCCAGTCGGCGAGAAGCGGTATCGTCACGATGACGAGAAGTGGTATCGTCACGATGACGAGAGGCAGTATCGTCACGATGATGATAAACGGAAGCGTCCTGAAGATGCAGGCTGCCTTCGCCTTGAAAATGCAGACTGCATTCATCCTGTTTCCTAAGAAACGAGGCAGTAACGTCCAGGCGTTTCGAAAGGGAAACGGAATCGTCACGGCGCCGAGAACGAGAGGCAGTATCGTCCTGGCGCCGGGAGAGGGGGGAAGGAAATTCCTGGCAGCGTGCCGATGAAGAGGGTGTGCGTTGTCGTACGGCCGACAAAGTGCGCAGAGGTTTCTTGGGAGAGATACTAGAATCTCTCTTAGAAGAAGATCTCTTAACAGGCAAAGAGACGTCCTTACGTCTGACTGACTGAGAAGGGTGGCTGAAAGCTTTAACTAACGATGAAAGTTATTCCTGCATAACAACCATGAAAGCTTTAGCAACCTCCGCTGGCTTTCGCGGTGCCGAAGACGGCAGTTGTCGTACGGCTTGACTGGGAGCGCTGGCAGAAGAAGTAGGGAGTCTAGCAGGATTAACTGGGCTAAGGACTCTCTGTTTCGCCCTTTTAACATGAACATCGAAATCGTCTTCCGAAGGATCAGGGTCTCTGCTACTCGAACCGGGAGAGGGATAGCGAGACTGCACGTCCCGGTTCCACCCTCTCTTCATTGGTCTTGATTCGTAACGCCAATTACGTCTGGGAGAACGATCAGGCGAAGACACAAACGTATCCGACACGCCTTTCTTACGGCGGTCAAGAGCAGCCTGGGAGATCGCAACAGGACTGTCTGAGGCGACGACTGACCGAGGATAAGCACCTCTCACCCCCTTTCGGCTTTCGACGTACCTTCTCCCTTGGTCCTGGGAGCTTGGTAGAGGTCTAGACCTAGGGGTATGACAGATTCGATCAGTCGCCACCTCCACTGCACTTTCACAAGCACTAATTTCACCTACACCCTTACCTTTAAAGGCCTCCAACTGTGCTTTAATGGCCTCCAATTCAGCAGCTAATTTAGCATACCCAGGGTCATCCGTAGGCACAGATCCTGTAGAAGGGGCAGGAGTCACTACATTTGGGGAAGGAATACCTTCCAAAGGGGTTACAAGCAAAGGGTCAATAGATAAATCTAAGCTAGGCTCACTAGCAGACTTTGACTTTGATTTAGCTCTTCTAACTCTATCAATCTCAAGTTTGCGCACATAGCGCTTCATAGCTAACCAATCATCATCACTTAAAACCTCGCATTCCTTGCACTTATTATCTAAAGCACATTCAAACCCCCTGCAACCCATACAGATAGTGTGAGGGTCAACCGAAACTTTCGGCAACCTCACCTTGCAAATATCATTCGCACAAACACGATAATGAATTTTCTCACTCATGATAATAAAGGAAAAAAGACAAAAATACAAAAACAACACGATTGCCAAATCCCAACACATTGTACTTCACCAAAAACGAAGTCCAAAAAGGCGATGAAGGGAAAGCGATCCGAAAAAACTCTGAAAGGCGGATCAACGATGTTGTCGATCCGGCCGGCAGAGATAATCTGAGGAACAGAAAACGGGAATGATTCCAAGTACCACCCTGTAAGGGTTGTTAACCATCTAACCACACAACCACCACAAGGCGGTTGCCGCGATTTTCGATTAAATTCTGCCGCAGTCGGAGACTCAGCTATATATATATAACTGCCAGGTAAGTTCTATTCATAAAAATTGAGAACTTGTTAATGGTCTTTGCATTTTCAATTTCCTGTTGTTTGAGCACTGATTGCATTTTGCCATCACCCGTAAACCATGCACCAAGATACAAATATTTTTCACAATGGTCTATCTTAACATTATTTATGACTAGAGACTCTTTATCTCTTGCATTTCCATTTACTACAAAAAACTTAGTCTTTTTTGTTAACAATCATCCCATATAAGTTACAGTAAGCCAACATAATCCCAATTTTCTCAAAACACTTTTCTCTTGATGTACTTAAAATAACTGTGTCATCCATCAATAGTAGCGTATGCTTTGTCCCTAAAAACCCATCTCTGCCAATTCCCTCTTTTATCATTTTAACCATTTTGTCTAGGTAGATAGTAAATAATAAACAGCTTGTTGGAGCACCTTGACGTATTCCAACAGTAGATATAATCACAGCTGATTTCAAGACACTTTTAGTACAAGCATAGATCTTATGAATGGCCATTAACATAGTCTTACCGCAACCTTTCTCTTTTAGACACTCAATTAACTTATCTCTTGGAACACGGTCGTATGCTTTACTAAAATCTACAAATACAACATACAGCTTCTTTTTCTTAAAAATTGCGTAGTTCATCATAAGCCTCAAAGATAATATTTGTTCGATACACCCTCTACCCTTTTGGGCTCCAGCCTGACATTTATCTATACCAACCCACAGATTTAAACGTCTCAAAAACAGTGCATCATAAACTTTTGCGAAAGTGTTCATTATGCTTATGCCCCTGTAATTCCCACAGTCCATTCTATTACCTGATTTGAAGAGTGTAACTAACCTGTCATGACACTAAGCAAAAGGGTAAATAAAATTACAAAATAAAAAGTTACAAATGGTAAGGAAAAAACTCAGCCAAGTCATTGGCAAAAGCGACAATATACCAGGGCACACACCAACATAGCTTTTCCCCTTATTCATACTTTTCACTGTCATGTCTATCTCTTGATAAGTGAATGGGTCGTCTAATATAGGGATGTTAGGTGACGAAGATATATCGAGTGGTTGGATATTGTTTGCAAGATTAGGATCAGGATTAAAGAGCCTTTCGAAGTGTAATTTGAAATGAACGTCATCCGGTTCAGTACTGTCATCATTATTCATTAATTCCCTTTCCAGTTAATTGACTTCCAAATAATTTTTGGATCATCCTTTTCCACCTTGGGTGATTCTGATCCCATTCATTTTGATCCTGCTCTCTCCCATTTGGTAATTTGCATTCTTTAGCCACCCTATTGATTATTATAGTGGCTGATTCCAATCCAATAAAAACTTAATTTACATTAATTTCATCCAAATTAGGAGGTATTGCCTCCTCTATTGCTCGTTTAAATCTATTTATATCGACTTGCTTGCAAGCAAGTCCCCTTGTTATGCAACTGTGATCTCGATAATTTGAGTCAAAGTAAGATCTGCCCAAATCTCTTGCACGCTCAGTTAATAACGGAAGGGTCACATTCTTCATACGAGTGAGATTAAGCCTCACTATCATCGGGGCATGGTCAGATATTAAAAAGTTTTGATTTATTTCTACAGACTTCAAGTGGCTAAGTGATTTTTGTGAAATAATGCACAAGTCAATTTCTGATACCCAGTCTGACCCCCTTCTGAAGGTTAAGCTGCCTCCAAAAGTGTGTTCTCTATAAACAAGGTGGTTACCAATTACCATATTACTGCTCTGACACATATTCAACAAATTCCTACCATTACCATTAATATTCAAATCAATCACCCCACTGTATATATATGGTTCAAAGTTCTCGTTACAAAGAAAGGGAATACCTACACGGGAATTAAAATCCCTCATTGCTACTACATTTTCATACTCATTCATAACAGCTCCGAGGTTACCAAAACATGTTGGTACAAAATAAGGCGAATCACTTGGTGGTATATAAACCCCTCCAAACATAAACCCAGAATAGCATGATAATTCAACCCAAATTTGACCTTCTATATTTATATTCACAAATTTAATGACACTCAATAATGAATATTTTACCAACATTGCCACGCCACCTCTTCTACCACAATACATAGACGGATTTTGGTATGTATAAAAGCCAAGAACATTTATTTTAGCAGTTGTTTTTATCTCTAATAGCCAAACAATACGATAATTAAGAACAATGATAAAATATCTTGATTATTCATCTTCTCCTTAACTCCTGCAACATTCCAACAACACATATTTAGTTCATTGGGGCAACCACTGTTTTGTGACCTTCCTAAAAATACCAAGGTGCATACCTATCAATCACAAAACCGTCCCGCAACAAGACACGTCGTTGCTTGTCATAGAATATGTTTGCTCCCTGATTTTCTGCCCTCTCTCTTTCTTCTCTCTCACGCTTCCTTAACCTTCCTAGTTCCTTTCTCACTGCTGGGTGGACATCTTTTTTCACGTAAATAGACGAAAACGGTACAGGTTTTTCCTTCAAGTTTTAGGCTTTATCCAAGATGTTGTCCTTTTGTCTCTGGTCGTCGACAACTACCAGGATTGGTCTCTTCCTCCTATCATTCACTTGACCAAGCCTTTTAATTTCCCAATTCGTTGGCTCTAAAGCTTCATCGCATCCTACTTCATCCAGAATCCTCCTCAATTTTGACTGATCATCCCTTCCTAGATTGTCTTCTACTTCTGAAACTCCAGTAATGATGATTTTTCTTCGACGTTCCCTTGCATCCAGCGATTCCAGGAACATCTGCTGCTGACTTATAATACTAAAAGCTTGTTTTAAGTCAGATGACAATTCTGTCACCTCCTTTCTTATTTGCTTCATTTGCTCTACTTCTCTTGTCAGATTCCTTATTTCCTGAAGTAATATTGCGTTTGAAGGTTCTTCATTAGTGTGTGCATTAAGGAATGTCCTCAGTGCCTCCTTCAGTTGGGTGTTCGTCAGCCTATTAATTTGAGTTTGGGACAAGTTCCTAACATCTTCAATAGTTTCCAAGTTAGCCATTTGGTTAAGTATCCCCTCAAATTGCCACTCAAATCATAAAAAACGTTATATAAACAAAATCTGTTGTTATGGCAACCAAGGAAAAAAACTTCGAAGGCCAGGGAGATTGTAAATACTCCCTTAAAAATATAATTCACACTATTTAATGCCCTTATCACACTGTCCCCCCAATCACCAACACTTCATATAGTCACACACTTCATCAATCTAATTCACAGTTCATGCTAATTCAGGAAAAACTGGAATAACTGAGAGCAACGTAACATGTATGGAAAGGATATACAACCAGGCTGTTAGATGCTTATTGGGGGTCAGAAATAATACGCCTATGACATTATGCTTAGTGGAGAGTGGCATTGAGTCTTTTAATCGTGAAGTTCAAGTAAGAAGGAAACGTTTTTTAGAAAAGAAAATGGCGAACATTGATATGGAAGAACCGTTCCACTATATTTATGAAATTTGCAGAAGTGAAAATACGCCCGGTTACAGATTTTTGAATTCTTGTCTGGTTGATAACATCATCAGGTCAAGCCTTGACAAAATGAAAAATGAAATCCGTAATAAACCTGAAACAGCAACAAAATATTATACGTACAGAGAAATTTTAAATAGATCCTTGCAAAGGCATAGAGTTTACAGTGAAAATGGTTATGTACCAGACTATATGCGAATTGCCTTCACAAGATTACGTTTAATGTCCCACGACCTAAGAATAGAGACGGGAAGGTGAAGTAGAACTCCAAGGGAGTTGCGAGTGTGTAATTGTGATTCACAGACAGTACAGAATGAAGTGCATGTCCTAATTGAATGTACAATGTCACGATCGAAGAGGCAGAAATTTAGTAATCTTAATTATACGAACATAGACGCACTATTTGGAGAAGAAAACCACGTGATTGACCTGTGCCAGTATATATTTGAAGTATTAAAGATTTATAATTAAATATTTGTTTTGTTTTGGTGTTGATGTATGAGGGGTTTGTTGTGATGGTTGATTAATAGATTTATATTTCTTTATGGAAGAAAATATAATTTTTCTGGACAAAATATTTTATAATGTAATGGGGAAAATGTATAATTGTTACAGAGTAAAACCCACTGTTTTGTGTAATCTAAATATAAACATTGTACTACAATGTATATAAAGTTTTGCCAATAAAGAATAAATAAATAAATACTGACGTAAAACAAACACCTTCTTCATCCGACGGACTATGCGTCTTACGTAATTGTTTCGGTGCTGACACGTCCGAAAGAAACAACTCCAGTGAACACCAGTCACTGCAGGAGGGTTTATTAGGAGACATACGTCATTTGAGTGGTCTAGCACGTCGCGGTTTTGCGTCATCTGATGAAGACGCATACATTTTAACCTTGTCTTTACTATGGCAAGAAGGAGCGATCTGTACATCATTAACATGATCGCTCGAGGGGACGTCCGTTCGCTGATCAAAGTCTGACAAATCCTTTGGCCTTTCGACATTCCTTCTCCCAGGGGTTGGGGAGCATGAAAGAGGTCCTGGGCTGGGATTATGACGGACACGAACGGACAAACCCTCCACTTCACTATCACTATTTACTATTTTGCTTTACAAACCATGCACTGCACTCCACATAACCTCTTTTTCTGTAGTTAGGGAACGAACCTGCGCGCCTAAGGCTGAAATAGCAGCCAATACATCCTTCAAGGAAGGTTCACTTACCTCTGACACCGTAATGGGGTCTGGGACTACTGCAATAGGAATATGAGAATGAACATTGGAAGAAATATCACCATCAGAAGATCTATTCGAAAGAATACTAGTTGCTTTAGACCTTCTAATTCTATCCCTTTCCAGTCGCTTAATATAGCGCTCAAAAACATTCCAATCAGAATCAGACAAAGACTTGCATTCATTACATCTGTTATTATACGAACAAACCTGACCTCTGCAACCACTGCATATTGAATGTGGATCAACCGCAGCTTTAGGAATACGTGTCTTGCATCCTCTAGCCCACTTACGATTGTCAGCCATTTTGTCAACAGAAAAACAGTCCCGGTCAAACTCCAACAGAGTCTATTTACATCGATAGTGAAAAGTCAAAAGAATATTAAAAAACAGGCAGCGAAAGTCGTTAACAATAATCACACATAAGGTACTTCACCAAATTGTAGAAAAGTTAATTAGCAGCGAAAAGAATTTCCGAGGTGTTGATTCGATCAACGACAGAAAATTTCTGAAGAATGTTGGGAATGGTTCTGATAGCCTACAAGTGATGGCGCTCATGTTTGACCACCTACTGTCATGGCGGCGATCGCCGCGAATTTTGAATTTTCGGTCGTGATGCGTCGAAACGCGAGATTTAAGCTATATATATATATATATATATATATATATATGTAACTACAAGGGAAGTTACATATTTAAAAATGGAGTTTTTATGATAAAACAAAGTTTTATGAATACTTACCTGGCAGTTATATATATATATATATATATATATATATATATATAGCTATAGTCTGACTTTCGGCAGAATTTTCAAAAATCACGGCAACCGCCTTGTGGTGGTTGTGCGGTTAGGTGGTTAACAACCCTTACAGGGTGGTACTTGGAATCATTCCTGTTTTCTGTTCTTCAGATCATCTATGCCCGACCTTTCTCCTGAGGGGAGGTGGGTGGGCCTTAATATATATATATATATATATATATATATATATATATATATATATATATATATATATATATATATATATATATATATATATATATATATATATAAGGGATTTTGACGTAGGAAAAATCTATTTCTGGGCGAGGGACCTGTGCCGCCCAGTGAATAAGCTCCATTTAGCACTTATTCTTAGGTAATTTACTGCTAAATATACCAGAGAAAAAATGTAAAGGAGTGCTAGGTTAACTAGCTCGCTCACCTATTGGTGTCGGTATAAAATTGGGCGTATAATCCAGAGGTCCCGCACTATTTAGATTCATCCACGACAGAAACCCCAATAGAGGAGAGCCGTTCAACCTCACTCGGTACTACTAACACTGCATCCGCTCAGAACCCAACTCCTTAGCACCCAAAGTTTGGGGACTCCAAGGGAGAGGAGCTGGGAGGGTTCACTGGGCGGCACAGGTCCCTCGCCCAGAAATAGATTTTTCCTATGTCAAAATCCCTTTTCTGGGCTCGAACCTGTGCCGCCCAGTGAATCTATACAAGAGAATATGTCACCAAACTTGCAAAATAAAGGAAAAAACATAAGCGTAAGGGAAATACAGGATGCTTTAATCAGAGATGAGTACCAAAAAACAATTATAAGGGTATCTTAAATATGAACATAAATCCACTTGGTGGACAATTGACAAATAAGGTAGGTATAATAATGCCGTGAGTGATAATATATACAGATACTCAGGAGTTTAAAAATTTACAAATATAATAACAGTATTCAGGTGCGAGACCAACGAATACAATAGGGTATAAATGAGGCAGGTAAGAGGGAGAGATAAAGAGACAAGGTATTAACCTGTGAGTTACCTGGGAGTAACTACGCTCCCTGCAGCTACTGTAGAAAATTTTAGGGCTTCCAAATGTTTAAGGTAGTGTTTCTTGAACACTGACGGTGATTTCCACCCTGTATACCTGGAAAGGTCCGTAAAATTCATGTGGTGAAAAAAGTTCACCGAAGTAGCAACCGCTCTGATATCATGTGCAAGAGGAAAAGAGTCAGGGCTAGCTTGTTTAATAAAATACAAAATTTGTTGCCTGATCCCTTTAATAGTAATGGTACCGCCTTGTTCTCTAACGATTAGAGGCCCCGAGGAGTTAGAGGAGGTCCGGGATAAATAAGACCTAAGAGTAGTAACAGGGCACAGAGACGGGTCTTGCGTGAGGGGAACAATTTTCCAGGAGGACCATCTGTTCTGAGGGTCTTCGTTCTTAGCCAAAAAGAATTTGTTAGGTGAAAGAAGGACCTCTCCCGAAGGCAGGAACTCAATATGACCCGGGTCTCTCGACAAAGCTGCCAGTTCAGAAATTCTTGCCCCGGAAGCCAAGCTCACCAGGAAAAGTGTTTTCCTGAGAAGGGGAATGTAATCACAAGAACTGTTAAGGGTATCAGAAGCCAATTTGAGTACATCATTAAGGAACCAGGTCACCGGGGTAGGACGAGTAACCGGTTTCAGTCTGGCACAGGCTTTCGGAATTGAAGCTAACAAAGAGTCGGTTAAGTCTATGTTAAAACCCATTAGGAAGATCTTTTTCAAAGCAGATTTAATAGTGGTGATAGTATTGGCTGCCAGACCTGATTCTAATAAAGATCTAAAGAAAGTGACTGTAAGGTTCAAGTTCATACAGTTCACGTCTGAGTCTATCAAAAATTTTGCCAACTTTTTAACTGCAGAGTCATACTGGCGGATGGTGGAATCCCGTTTATCCGATTCTAGGAACAGGGTGTTTTGAGGATCAATATTGGCACCATGCATGGCCGCAAACTTCATAAAGTCCATAAAGTTAGGGCGCTCTGAATGTTTGAGAAAGCGTACACAACGCGTGTTTGTACTATCTGAGACAGAACCGGATTGGGTATCGGGTGAGGGTATAGTCTCAACTCTCGCAGGAGAGGATACCAGTTGCTCTTGGGCCAGTTGGGTGCGACCAAGGCTACTTGTCCCTTGAAGGATCTCAGCTTGTCTAGAACTTTCAGCAAAAGATTCACCGGGGGAAAGAGATAAATCTTTTCCCAGATGTCCCAATTCTGTGACATGGCGTCTGTGGCGTAAGCCTGAGGGTCTAGATTGGGAGCCACATATACTCTCAATTTGTGGTTGGACTCCGTGGCGAAGAGGTCCACTTGGAGACCGGGAACCTGAGAGAGAATCCACCGAAATGACTTTAGATCGAGTGACCATTCCGATTCTAGAGGGGAGGTCCGGGACAGGGCGTCTGCCACTACATTCCGGACTCCCGCCAGGTGGACAGCTGAAAGATGCCAACGGTTCAAGGCTGCTAGGGAAAATATGGCTACTAGAACATGGTTCAGAGGCCCTGACTTTGACCCGCCTCTGTTGAGGCAGCGGACCACCACTTCGCTGTCGAGGACCAGACGAAGGTGTTGTCTCTTAGGAAGAGCGAGACGTTTCAGGGTTAGAAAAACTGCCATGGCCTCCAGCACATTGATGTGAAATTGGCGGAACCAGGGAGACCAAAGACCTTGAACTTTCCTGAGCTGAGAATAGCCGCCCCAACCTGATAAGGATGCGTCCGTGTGAATGATTAATTTCGGAGGCGGAAATCGAAGGGGAACTGACTTTGACAGACTGTTTGCTCTTGTCCAAGGAAGAAGTCTTTCCCGTAGAATGGGAGGAAGGCGGACTTTCCTGTCCCGGAACTTCCGGTTCGCCCTCGAACGCCAGACACGATTGATATCTTTCAATTTTGCCTTCAGAAGAAGATCCGTCACTGAGGCAAACTGAAGGGACCCCAGAATCCTCTCTTGGAGTCGTCTGGAACTTACTTTGTCTTTGAGAAAGCGTTTGGTGTTCCTTGCAATCTCTAACCTCTTGGGTTTGGGAAGACACAGAGTATGAGATATAAGATCCCATTGCAGGCCGAGCCATTGGAACTTCGATTTTGGAAGAAGACGGGACTTCTTGAAGTTGATCTGGAAGCCTAGAGATTGAAGATAATGGATGACTTTGTGAGTGGCTTTTAGGCAATTTTGGGAGGTGTCTGACCAAATGAGCCAGTCGTCCAGATAGGCTACTACTTGAATCCCTTGATTTCTGAGTTCCTGAACAGCGACTTCTGCTAACTTTGTGAAGATCCTTGGGGCGATGTTGAGCCCGAAAGGCATCACCTTGAAGGAGTAACTTTTGTCCCCTAAGCGAAAGCCTAGGTACGGACGGAAGTGTCTCGCTATCGGGACGTGATAATAGGCGTCTGTAAGATCGATAGAGGTGGTGACGACCCCACGGGGAAGTAAGGTCCGCACCTGCGAGACGGTAAGCATTCGAAACTTGTCGCATTGAATGGACAAGTTGAGAAGGGATAGGTCTAGAATCACTCTTCTCTTGTCTGAATCCTTCTTCGGGACACTGAACAGCCGACCTTGAAACTTCAGGTGTTTCGTTTCTTGTATGGCGTTCTTCTGTAAAAGATCCTGGACAAATTCGACCAGGTCCGGAGTGGAATGTTGATGAAATTTGTTCGGAGGAGGAGGTCCTTGAATCCAACTCCACCCCAGTCCCTTGGAGATGATACTGAACGCCCAGGGACTGAACCTCCATTTGTTGCGGAAGGCATAGAGCCTCCCCCCTACCTGCTGCACCTCAGTATTGGTTTGAGGAGTTGCCTCCACGTCCGCCTCGGAAGTTCTTTCCCCTGCGAAAGGCTCTTCCCCTGCCTTTGTTCTGGTTAGAACCACGGTGGTAGCCTCTACCTCTACCATAACTCTGGGAAGAGCTATGAGCCTCATAAGACTGGTTAAAGGCAGGAGAGGTGGCGGAGGCACCGGAAAGCTGGCTCTTAGGGAGCAGAACGGTGACATAGTCATCCGAAGGAGCCTGAGAGGTGGAAGGCTGTGCAGGGGCAACAGGAGATGGGGGAAGAGGCAGCCGGAAAATGGGCGAACCACTCTGCTGTTGCCTGAACTGGGTGGAGGTATATGGACGGAGCTTCTTCCTACCCCGGGCTTGGTAATTTGCAGGGTCATATTTACGTTTAGGAGTCAAACCCCAACGGGCTTTAAGGCTCTGGTTGACTCTAGTGGCCTCCGCCAAGACTTCCTCTACAAGATCCTCAGGGAAGAGATTTGAACCCCAACAGGAGGACCGGATAAGCTTATTAGGTTCATGCCTAATAGTCGCCTCTGCCAGGACATGTTTGCGACACCTGCGTTTAGCAGTAGCGAAGTCATACAGGTCATAGTATAATGACTGCAACGTAGCCTTGTTGAGAGACTTAAAAATACCCTCAGTATCGTAAGTCAAGGCTATCGACTCCGTGGAGGTGGCCAAGTTCAGAGTACGGCCATTGCGTAGGCGGGAATCATATTCCTGTTTAATGAGGGATTCCGGGAGACGGGGAAGCCGCTCACTAAACATTACTGAAGCACAGTCTGCTGCTAGCTTGCCAGAGGTAAAAGTGGTATGGACGTTGTCCCAACACTCAATGCCTGAAGGAAGAAGGAGGGAGATTGGATCCACCTCTCGGATGGGAGGCAAGGGCTTCTCCTCCAGAGCATATTGGAAGGCAAGCTCTGCTACCTTATTGACACATGGAGTCACGGTGTTTTTGTCCATTAAGAACATTGTGAAGGAGCTCTTATAAGGCGTCAACATGGTGTTGGTACAGCCGATGTCATTCAGGAATCTGGCCCACACAGATTGGGCTTGCTCCTTAGGGAAGATGACTGTCTCTTTGGGGACCTTGTCTAACCGAACCAAAGCTTCCTCGGTAAGCCTGGCATAACCATGAAATGGAAATGCCAGACCAGGAGGAAAGAATTCAAAGTCCTCTAGGGGACGAGTGCCAAGACCCTCCAAAGTTAACATTCCGTCTGAGAACGGGGAATGAAGAGCCATACGCCAAGGGTTATTCTTGGCAAACGGCGGGAGCTTAGAGGCATCCGGGATGAGAGAGCTTTGGACTCGCTCCGGAGCACCCTGCTCTAATGCCCCAAGTCTCTGACCGATGTTAGAGAACATCGTGTCCATCTTAGACTGCATCTCCGATACCAACTTAGCCTGCATCTCCGACACGATGCGAAGCATGGCTGATTCGGAAAGGCCCGGGCTAGCAGCAGGAGTGGCGGAATGAACTCCCGGGTCGCGAGACTTAGAGGAGGAGCCAGAAGCCTTAGATGACAGGTTTGTATTCTGTTTAGAACCATGAGAAGCCTTATGAGGCTTACGAGCTTTAGGTAAGGTTCTAGACTTATTCTTGGGGGGAACCGAGTGTGATCGTTGGGACGAATCACGGTCCCCAGAAAAACCATGAAAGGAAGAGCGATCAGATGAAGAAGAAAGAGAGGGGCTGAGGATAGGAATCTCAGCGCCGGAAACACCTGCCTCACTTACCACCCTACCTGTATCTGGATCATCCAATAACATGGGTTCCACGTCAAGGTTCATGGAGGCAACATTGTCTTCTAGATCTCCGGGGGCGTCCGACGGGTCCTGCTCTGGATCAATGAACCCCGCTATGGTGGCATCAATGTGGGCAATGATGGGAGCTGCAACATGCCTAGCCACAGCGGCTGAAGACTTGGCGTTGGGGTAAATCAAGGAACAGTAGTCCTCGGAGAGGACGTACGGCCGCTTGGACTTCACGTTCCGGGCAAAACCACCAACCCACACTTTCAGTGTGGCCCGAGCCGCAGACTTTTGCTCCGGGGATGCCTGAAATAATAGTGGGAATTAAAAAGGGAAGACTCCCAGTGGTCCTTCAAGACCATAGATATCTTACTAAATAGTGTATGTATGCCAAAAAAGGTAAGATAAATAAGAAGGCAACATAGCCAACGGGACTCACCGAGTCAGATCCAAGGGTGGTAACGAGGTCAAAACAGACCACACAGTTATCCGGGTGCCATACCACGACATCCTCCAGCTGCACTCCGCAGAGGGCGTGGGACCGACAGACGGTATGGCCGCAGGGCTGATGTAGAACAGCTGCACAGGCCGTCGTCTGACAATGCACCATCTATAAAAAGAATAGTATATGAGAAACTGTAATTCTCTTAAGTAGGGGCGGGTCCGGAGGACCCGGGCCTAACATAAGCCTAACACAAGATTAGAGCTTAACTGTAATATTCTTAAGTAGGGGCGGGTCCGGAGGACCCGGGCCTAAACATAAGTCTAGCTTAAGACTAAAGTATAGCCATCCATTCCGGTCGAGCCGGGAGCATAAAAAAGGATGCAACAACAAGAAATTAAGACACATGGTGTCTGATTTCCCGGGGCGAGGCTAAGCCCCGGGCCGGGAAATAAAAGTATCCAAAACAAATTCGTATAGGAACTCCGGGATAGTGATCTGTCATATAATCATTATATATAATCATAGGAACTGTTATAAATTAATAGGGGGGCGGAACTGTAGATAAGAACCGCCAACCGAACCCAGAGGGTTTCATATAACATAAACCAGTGTGATAAGTGAATATAAAATAGGGTGCACCGGGATCCAACTCTGTTGACCGGTGGCCAACCAGACTAGACAGAGACGAACCCGCCGGGACACCCGGAGGACAAAGTCCATAAACACTGAACTACCCCCTCTAAAAGGAGGGAAGGCAACGGTCCCCTAGGGGAGGGGGGGAGAGAAGCCTAGCCGCCCACCTAGCGAGAGGGGGAGCATGGGGGAGGATCACGTGATACGGAGCAGCAGGGCTACCAACTGACGATCCCCAACCAGACAGATCAAACGGAGTAATAGCACAATATTCATTATAATAGTGATAGCGTTGATAATATAAAATAAACACATAAAAATTTTTGGGCAAGGCATGCAACATAATAATTAAATCACAAAAGACACACCTGATGGCTTAAAAAATAACATTGCCGCCTAGCAACGAAGGTCGGCAGCCATAACGATACGTAAATGATATCGGCCCAAAAAGTGAACCACGAGGGTTCTAAACGCTAAATAATGAATATCCACAATAACAAATAAAATTTAATAGAAATAAAAATAATACATATAGTAACACCGCGAGTGAAACTAAAAGCTCTCAAAACAGGAGTACCAACTGTAAGTGGGATCAAGCAAGATCGATATGAACGAAGAGAATAAACTCCTATAATTTAAATATTAAACGATCTAGGTTGCTCAAAACACAGCAAAACCAAGCTTGGTACTTAACTTAGACGGTGTCTCCTGGGAAACCGACGAAGCCATAATCCAATGAAAATAAGTGGAAAAACGAGAGCACAACAAAAAAGCGGGTTACACACAAGACGTGCTAAAAGGAGTTGGGTTCTGAGCGGATGCAGTGTTAGTAGTACCGAGTGAGGTTGAACGGCTCTCCTCTATTGGGGTTTCTGTCGTGGATGAATCTAAATAGTGCGGGACCTCTGGATTATACGCCCAATTTTATACCGACACCAATAGGTGAGCGAGCTAGTTAACCTAGCACTCCTTTACATTTTTTCTCTGGTATATTTAGCAGTAAATTACCTAAGAATAAGTGCTAAATGGAGCTTATTCACTGGGCGGCACAGGTTCGAGCCCAGAATATATATATATATATATATATATATATATATATATATATATATATATATATAACTGCCAGGTAAGTATTCATAAAACTTTGTTTTATCATAAAAACTCCATTTTTATGAATAGAACTTACCTGGCAGTTATATATATATAGCCAATTCACACATTTGGAGGAGGGTGACAGACAGTAAACATCGTTGGGGAAACAACAAAAAGTTGTAGGAGAAAAACACCTTGATTCCTTACCTGCTAAGGTAGCTGACTTCAAAGGTTCCTGACTCTTGAGTCGCTTTCCCTTAGGAGTATCAGCCAGGAGTGGACCTGTCATGCTGAAACAACTCAATCGAGTCTGTCAACGGGGTGAGACCAACAATTTGACAAGACTTCAGAACAACCTTCGACCCTTATATTAAAAACTGCAACCTTACTAAAACTAACCACCTAACCTTGCAGAATAGATATAAACTATCTATCTAGACTGAGGGAACTGTACCACAAGTCGACGTCCTCAGACAACCATTAAAAACACTAACCCACACACAGGTATACAAAAACTAAGGTTGAGGGGAGGTAGTAACTCCTTTGCCTAATACAGAAGCCGTAGCTACGTATGGGCCCAAGGTATAGTATTTCTCATAATCCACTCTCACCTCTCTGAGGTAATGAGAGGCAAACACAGAGTTGCTTCTCCAGAACGTTGCATCCATAATTTGCCTGACCGACATGTTCTTACGATATGCCAGCGAAGTAGCAATGGCTCTCACTTCGTGAGCCCGCACTTTTAAAAGACCGAAGTGCTCTTCCTCACACAAGAGGTGCACTTCCCTTATAACTTCCCTCAGGAAAAAAGATAAAGTGTTCTTTAAAATGGGTTTTTGCGGATCTTTCACTGAGCACCATAAGGAGCTAGAAGAGCCTCTCACATTCTTAGTGTGAGACAAGTAAGCTTTAAGGGCTCTAACTGGACAGAGGAGCCTCTCCTGCTCTTGACCCACTAGATTAGTGAGGTTAGGGACCTCAAAAGTCCTTGGCCAGGGCTTTGAAGGGTTCTCGTTCTTGGAGAGGAAGTCCATCCTCAAAGCACAGACTGCTCCATTCTGATTGAAGCCCACTTGTTTTTCAATCGCATGAACCTCACTGCCCTTTTAGCTGTGGCTAGGGCCATCAGGAAGAGAGTTTTCTTCGTTACCTCTCTAAGAGAAGCTTGTGAGATGGGTTCGAACCTCTTGGTGCAAAGAAACTTCAGAACCACATCCAGGTTCCAAGAAGGGGGCTTTAACTGAACCTGTTTAGTTGTCTCAAAAGACTTCACGAGGTCTTGCAAGTCCTTATTTTGAGACAAATCTAAACCTCTATGCCTACAAACTGTTGAGAGCATACTTCTATACCCTTTGAGTGTGGATACTGCCAGCTTTGCATCCTGTCTGAGGTATAACAAAAAAATCCGCAATCTGGCTCACAGAGGTAGTGGATGAGGAAACCTTGTGCTGCCTACACCAAGCTCTAAAAGTCTCCCACTTAGATTGGTAGACTCTCTGTGAAGAGACCCTCCTCGCTCTGGCGATAGCTTTAGCAGCTTGAGCCGAAAATCCTCTCGCTCTGACAAGCTTCTCGATAGTCTGAAGGCAGTCAGTTTGAGAGTGAGGGGGTTTTGATGATACCTCTCTAAGTGGGGTTGTTTGAGAAGCTTTGGACTTGCAGGAAGGCTTCTTGGGAAGTCCATCAACATGTCTACCACTTCCGTGAACCATTCTCTCGTTGGTCAGAATGGAGCTACTAGGATCATTCGTCCCGAATCAAGGTGAGCGAATTTCCTGACGACCAGATTGATGATCTTGAACGGGGGAAAGGCATATGTGTCTGTCCCCGTCCAATCCATCAAAAAGGCGTCCACCGCTATTGCCTCCTTGTCCGGAACTAGGGAGCAATAGTTGGGGATCCTCTTGTTCTGGTTGGAGGTGAAAAGATGTATTAAGGGTCTCCCCAACAGCTTCCAGAGACTCTGACAGACCTGCTGGTTGAGGGTCCATTCTGTGGGAAGAACCTGCCCTTTTCTGCTTAGCATGTCTGCCCTCACATTCCTCTGTCCCTGCACAAATCTCGTCAGCAGTTCTACCTTGTTCTCCTTCGACCAAAGAAGGAGCTCCCTTGCTGTTTCGAACAGACAGAGAGTGAGTCCCCCCTTGCTTCCTGATGTACGCTAGAGCTGTGGTGTTGTCCGAGTTGACCTCCACAATCTTTCCTGACACTGAGTCTTTGAAGGCCTTTAGCCCTAACAGAATGGCCATTAACTCCTTGTTGATGTGCCATCCTAACTGACTCTTTTCCCAAGAGCCTGAGACCTCCTTGCTTCCTAGTGTTGCTCCCCAACCTGACTCTGACGCGTCTGATAACAACACTAGGTCTGGGTTCTTCTTGTACAGGGAGATCCCTTCCCCTAACAAAGCTGGATCTAGCCACCACATCAGATGATCCTTGACCTCTGCTGGAATATGGAAGGAAAAGGAGTCTTCCTGTGACTTCCTGTTCCACACCTTCGATAGGAAGTGTTGAAGAGGCCTTAGGTGGAGTCTCCCCAGCGAGACAAACTGTTCGAGTGAGGAGAGAGTTCCCAGTAAACTCATCCACTCCTTCGCTGAGCACTTCTGTTTGTTCAGGAATCCTCGGACCTTCTCGAGGCACTTGGTCTGTCTTTCCAGAGAGGGAGAAGCCCGAAAAAGAACTGAATTCAGAACTATCCCCAAATAGAGAATAGTCTGATTCGGCTCGGTCTGAGATTTCTCCCTGTTGATGACCAGACCCAGTTCTTGAGCCATCATGAATGTCTTTTGTAGGTCCTCCAGACATTTTTCTTTCGATCATGAACGTATCAGCCAATCGTCCAGATAAAAGGATACCCTTATCCCCTCTTGATGCAGCCAGCCTGCCACGTTCGCCATTATCCTGGTGAAGATTTGAGGAGCCGTGCTGAGACCAAAGCAAAGCGCCCTGAACTGGAAGCACTTGCCCTGGATCACAAATCTTAGGTACTTCCTCGAAGCTGGATGGATGGGGACGTGAAAATAAGCGTCCTGCAAATCGAGAGACACCATCCAGTCCCCTAGACGTACTGCTGCAAGCACAGACTGAGTCGTATCCATGGAGAACTTCGTCTTCTCCACGAAGACGTTCAGAGAGCTGACATCCAGGACAGGCCTCCATTCACCCAAGTTCTTGGGTACCAGAAACAGGCAATTGTAAAAGCCTGGGGAGGAGAGATCCAGAACTGGTTCTATCGCTCCCTTGTTCAGAATCTGGTCGACCAGATCCAGAAGAGCCTTCCGTTTCTCCGCATCTGTGTACTGCGCTACTAAGGCTAGAGGTTTATCTGAAAGAGGAGGCTTCTTCAAAAGGGGGATCTCGAATCCTTCCTTGATAACTGAGAGGGACCAGGTGTCCGCCCCTCTTCTCTTCCAAGACTGCCAAAAACGTGACAGTCTTGCCCCTATTGTTGTCTGGAGGACTTGCACTTCATTTCTTGGAGCGAGCTCTAAACGAACCTCTGTTCGTCCTTGCTCCTGACTCCTGTCTTCTTCCTCTAAAGTCAGATCTTGAAGGAGCCCTGCCTCAAAAGGGCTGTTGGAATTTCCTTTCCTCCCGCTTCAAAGACGAAGGAGCGACTGTCAAGGGCTTACGAGCTGAGCGCGATAAGAGGTCTTGGGTGGCCTTTTGCGCAAGAGAAAGCGTAATGTCTCTGACAAGGGCCTCAGGAAAAAGATGTTGCGACAGGGGGGCGTAAAGGAGCTCAGACTTCTGCGCAACAGTCACAGATCTCGAAGCAAAGGAGCATAGCGAAGCCAACTCATTAGCTCCATCCCTAAGAGCCTTATCCATACAAGACATAATACTCGTTAGGTCTTGTGTTCCTTCCATCTGCTCAGTCTTCCTGGCCATAGTCCCTAGAGACCAGTCCAAAAAGCTAAAAAACCTCAAAGGCTCTAAAAATCCCTTTGACAAGGTGATCAAGTTCCGACATCGACCACATAACTTTGCCCGAGTTGAGTGCATGCCTTCTGGCAGAGTCCACAATGCCAGAGAAGTCACCCTGGGAGGAGGCAGGCACTCCCAGACCCAGAGGCTCCCCAGTCTCATACCACATGCCAGCCTTCGAAGCAAGACGAGCTGGTGGAAAAGGGAAGGTGGTCTTAACCGCTTGTCTCCGTTCTTTCATCCAATCGTCTATTTTAGCGAGAGCCTTCTTTGCAGAAATTGAGTGTTTCATCTTGATGAAGGCCAACTGTTTCTTGGCCTTCTTCCTGCTAAATTGAGATTGAGGAGAACGCGGAGCAGAAGGTTGAAACTCCTCCCCATACAGTTCAAGGAGGGAGCGAGAGAAAACCTTGTAGTCACCAGCAGCATCAGCAGGTTTGTCTTCGTCTTCTGAGACATCATCGAGATCCTGTCCCACCTCTACTACATCCTTCGTTCGGGAAGAAGGCTCCCTTGAATCCGACATAGGAAAATCGTAGGATTCGTCCTGTAGGAGAGGGCTGCAAGCAGCCTGACACTGAGAACCGCTTGCGTCCTGGCGCCGAGCGTAGGTGCCGACCTGGCGCCGGGAGTCGGAAGCGTCCTGGCGCCGAGCACTAGAAGAGTCCTTGAGGCGGTAGGAGGAAGCGTCCTGGCGGTGAGAGAAGGAGGCGTCCTTACGCCGAGAGCTGCTATCGTCCTGGCAGCGAGAAGCAGTATCGTCCTGAAGAAGCAGGCTGGGATCGTCCTGGCGCCGAGAGAGAGAGGCGGAATCGTCCTGTCGTCGAGAACGAGAGTAGAAAAGTCCTGGCGTTGAGAGAGAGAGCTGTAAATGTCCTGGCGACGAGAAGAAGCATTGTCCTGGAGAAGCAGGCTGGCATCGTCCTGGCGTCGAGAGAGAGAGGCGGAATCGTCCTGGCACTGAGAGCAAGAGGCGGAATCGTCCTGCCGCCGAGCAGAAGAGGAAGCAGTGCGGTGTCGTGTCTTCGACGAAGTGCGCAAGGGTTTCTTAGGCGAGGAACTCCGTTCCCTCTTAGAAGCTGACTTCTTGATGGATAACGAGTCGTCTTTACGTCTGTCGAATTGGGCGTGAGGGCGGCTAAACGCTTGAACTAACGATAAAAGTTGCTCCTGCATAACTGACATGAACGACTTAGCGACTTCTGCTGGATCCTGCGGTTCCGAAGGAGACGGCTGTCGAATAACATTCGTAGAAGGAGAAGGATCTTCTGCTGCTCTATCCCGACTTCCGGCTCTTGATTTCGTCCTCTTCACAGGCACAGAATCCAAATCGTCCTCTGAAGGACAAGGTTCATGGCTACTAGAACCGGGAGAGTGAGAACGAGACTGTTCTTCTCGGTTCCACCTCCTCTTCGTCGGTCTTGAAGCCTCATACTTCCATTTGCGTCTGGGAGAGGGATTCGGGGAAGAAACCATCACATCCAACACACCTTTTCCGTGGTGGTCAAGAGCAGCCTGGGAATTTGCAACAGGACTGCCCGAGGCGACGGCTGACTGAGGGTACGTACCTCTCACCCCCTTCCGGTCGTCGACGTACCTTCTCCCTTGGTCCTGGGAGCTTGGTAGAGGTCTAGACCTAGGGTAATGACAGGTTCGGTCAGTCGCCACCTCCACTGCACTTTCACAAGCACTAATTTCACTTTCACTTGGCTTACCTTTAAAGGCCGCAAGTTGATCTGTAATGGCCTTCAACTGGGCAGCCATCCTGGCATATCGAGGGTCATCCGCAGATACGGATCCTGTAGATGGGGCAGGAGTTACTACCTCAGGGGAAGGATCAACTTCCAAAGAGGAATTAATTAAAGGTTCAATAAATAAATCAAGACTAGGTTTGCTAGCAGACTTAGATTTAGATCTAGAAGCTCTCCTTACTCTATCAAGCTCTAATTTGCGCACATAGTGCTTCATAGCCAACCAATCCTTCTCATTCAAAACCTCACATTCTTTGCACCTATTATTCAGTGCACACTCAAAACCCCTGCAACCCAAACACACAGCGTGAGGGCCTACCGACATTTTCGGTAACCTCACCTTACATTCCTCATTCGCACACACACGAAAATGAAGCTTATCACTCATATTAATCAAAAGCACAAATCACAGAATAAACAAAACACGATTGCCAAATCCCCAAATCAATGTACTTCACCAAATAGAAGACTGGTACAGTGACACAGGGAAAGCGAAAAGTAAAAACTCTAATGACGGACCAACGTGTTGTCGATCCGGCCGGCAGAGATAATCTGAAGAACAGAAAACAGGAATGATTCCAAGTACCACCCTGTAAGGGTTGTTAACCACCTAACCGCACAACCACCACAAGGCGGTTGCCGCAATTTTTGAAAATTCTGCCGAAAGTCAGAGACTATAGCTATATATACATATATAACTGTCAGGTAAGTTCTATTCATAAAAATAGATTTTTCGCTTTGCTCAAAATCCGTTTTTTGGGCTCGGCCATGTCGTCCTGATGGAAGCTTACCAGAGAATTAACTTGAAAGTACTATATCTGTGAGTTTGTGTAAGTGCCTTTACTTTGAATGTGGTCTCCTAGACCCGTATATTTGACATTACCGTTATTTGTCATATCCACCAAGCTTGGAACTAGCTTAGGGCTTCCTGCCCCCTAAAGGGAAAGTGTTGACTTCGACTATAAGGATTCAAAGTTTGTATATCCGTAAGGACGCAAGGGAAACTTTCTAGAGACTGCCTTTCCGTGCTTTGGATATTGGTAAAATCAAGATTCTATTTAAAGGAATAGAACAAAACTCTGGACTCTTTTATTTCATGTACTGAAGTTAAAAGAAGATGCAGATACATTTTTCTATTTATTTTCATAAGCAAAATAAATTGTAAATGTATAAATCCTAAGTAGAAGTCTAACCTTGCATCGATCAACATCATTGTTATATATATTTCTGACCTTTAAGGGAAGAATATACATAAATGAATTCATTGTAAAAAAACAGATTTTGAGCAAAGCAAAAAATCTATTTTTGGGTGATATGGCAATGTCGTCCTGATGGAAGGTTCCTTTAGGCAGCTTTCTAAGGGATATTTATCTAAAGTGATATTCCCAGAGAATTAACCATAAGTCTCCAGAATTCTAACTCCTGGCTTGAGTATCCTTAATATAACATTAAGGATATCGCATAAAATCAGGGGACATATTTCTTGATATGACACATGGCAATCTTCACACCGAATAGATTTTACTCTTTGAGTCCCTGTACTACTATGGCGCATTATTCCTTGTTGCATTTAAGCAGAATAACCGCAGATGCAGTAGTTTCGGGTGGGGTCTTTCATTGCATAGTTTTTTTACTCCTTTTGGAAGAAGGGAGGGTCCATCAGGACGACATGGCCATATCACCCAAAAATAGATTTTTCGCTTTGCTCAAAATCCGTTTTTTGGGCTCAGCCATGATGTCCTGATGGAAGTTTACCAGAGAATTACTTGAAAGTACTATATCTGTGGGTTTGTATATGTGCCTTTACATTGACGAGTTCCTTTTATGGTCTCTTAGACCTTATATATATGACATTACCATTATTTGTCATATCCACAAGTTTGGAACTAACTTAGGGCTTCCTGCCCCCTGCAGGGAAATTGTTCACTTCGACTATAAGGATTCAAAGTTTGTATTTCTGTTGGAACAAGAGGGAACTTTTAGAGATTACCAAGTTGTTCTTTCAGATATTTTACTTACAAGATTTTATTTTAGGAAAATAAAAGGCTCTGGACAATTTTATTCATACTTCTAAGGGCGAATAAGACGCAGATACATTTATATAGTTTTTATTTTTATAGACAAAATATATAAAAATAATTTGTAATGTATCATTAGCAATAATCTATCCTACATATTTGAACATCTTGGTATATATATATATTTTTGGGCTCAAGCCATGACGTCCTGATGGAAGGTTCCTTTAGTAGCTTCCCAAGGGTAAATATAACTAGTGATATTCCCAGAAAATCAAACCAAAGGTTTCACAGAATTCTAACTTCTGGCGTGAGTACCTTTAAGATTACTCTCAAGGGTATCGTATATAATCAGGGGACGTATTCTTGACACGCCACATGGCAATCTGCACCCCGAATAGCCTTTACGCTTCAAGGGGGAAACGTGGCAGAATTAGAAGGGTAGCTGCAATAGAGGTTACCCTGGTTCCTCTACTACTACCCTATCACAACCGCGCCAACTCCCTCTGGCGGCCATTTCCTTTATTTGTAGCGACTCACTATGGTGGTGTTCCCTGTTAATCTGGCATTTTCGATCGATTTCTAGGAATCTTTATGCTTTCTACGGCTTTTTTCTCCATCCAGAAAGTTGAGTATTTATTCTTTACAATATGTATTTTAGTTCCAGTCTCACAATGAAATTAGTGTAATTATTGTGTTTGGATCTACGCTGGTCACCGGTGTCGCCATTATTGTGTTTGGATCTACGCTGGTCACCGGTGTCGCCATAGGCGCCGTCGTTCATTGGGCATGTGTTATTTAGTTAGCAGAACGACATTCCCGGTTTAAATAGCATTAATTGTTATTATGAAAGCTATTTAGGCATTTTATATTGTAAAGATATTTACATGCATAATTTTCCCTTTTTCTGTGTCGATCGTATATGTCAGAGTTTTGGTGAATTTAGGTAACCGAGATCTCGCCTTGTCTAGGTAACCCAACCGAGACAACATATACTTTCGACATTTCCCCGGTTACCCTTGTGTTTCAGTTATCATTCATTGGAGATTGATATCTCCTGGAATTATATTAGCTGTTACTAGTCTCGAATAGAGATTTATGGGTAATCTCTCTTCCCTCTGAGAGTAGCCTTAGGCTACAACTCTATGCGTCGGCCTTGAATTTCGAATTCAGGCATGACTAGCCTAGAGTTTTCTGTCTCATCCCTTAACAGCAGACAGCAAGTTTTGGGATTCAATCAGAACCTCAGAGTATTTAGTCTTTTGTCGGCAGTCGGTCGGCGGGGTGAATTGCATTCCCCTGCCGGCTGAGCTGCTGGCATAGGAGGCTAGCCCTCCCTAGACTACACCTGAAGTGGTTGCATGATGCCGCCACTTCCTCCCTGTGGTCTAGTAGACTAGTCCTATGCTCGCAGACCCTAGGCTGTAGAGAAGTATACTCTTGTGGCCTAGGATGGCGCCAGCATTGGAACTCTGTTTCTCCCTTGTTGAGAGGAACGGCATGGACTGCCGTCCCCTTAACTGTATTAGCACCTCCTAAGCTGGAGAATAGAAGATTCTCCTGCCGCTTGGGGTTGTGCCGGTACTGAACAGAGTTTCTTGAAGGTGTGTAGGTCTGGCAACATTGCCGGCCCCTCCCATACCTCATATAGGATCCCCCCCCCGTTCTTTTACGATGGCCGAGCCATTGTCTTTCCTGAGCCGGAGCCGGCCAAACTCCCTCTCCTCAGCTGACGGCTGTCGGCGACTGACGGCTTCCGGCACCCATGACGGCTGAGGGTGGGAGGTCCCTTTTGTCACCAAGGTTCTCCAGTTCTCCCTTGAACTGCTGGCCACAACTTCTGTTGTCAGCGTGTTGCTCTGGCCGGCAGTAGACCGGCACAGATAGGTACTGACTCAGTCGGTAGCATGCCGACTGTACTAGTCCTGCCGGAGGCTGGCCTACAGTGGTAAGCCGGCAATAGTACTGTGGCTAGATGGAAGCCTGAATGTTACATCCTCCCCTTCCATTTGAACCTTTTCAGAGAAAGGCAGTAAATTTAGACTTTTACATCCTTTATTACTGTATACATACACAGTAATAGATAGCCTTCACTCCATGCTTTCTCTCTCTCTCTCTCTTAACCCTGGATAGGTACGGTCCTCGGACACCCCTTTAAGGGTATACTCGGACGCGAACGACCCCGACGCCAAAAAAAATTCTTGAAAAATCAGTTTTTGCAGTAACCTCCTTTTTTCTTTTGCCAAAAAAAACTTCAATGAATGCTTAAAACAACTGTAAAGATAAATACTACTCATCTGCAGAAAAACTATTTATTATAAATATTTTAAAAAATTAAGTAGAAAAAAAAAAAGACCTGACATAAAAATTCATAAAAAAAAAGTTTATACATATATACACAAATCCTTTTAGGAATTGATTCTTGAATGTTTAGGACACATCTTGATGTATTTTGGATGAAGTCAGACCCATGGAGGTGAAGATATGAAATGAGAAAAAAGGGTCACTTTTTTTGGCCAAAAAAAATTGTCCAAATTTCATGAATTTTTTTGGGTACCCAAATGAAATAGGAAGTGGCTAATTTTTTTTAGGGAATAAACATATGTTATCCTAAAATAGAAATATGTAAAAAAATCTTCATTATTTTGTAAATTACATTTATATCAGGGGCCATATCTAAAGGTAATTTTTTGAGTACTTGGAAATTTCGTAAAAAAATACATATATTTAATATATAATATGATATTTATGCAGGTAAAAATATACCAAAATATCACAAATTCTATAGGGAACAAGAATATATATAGATAGGGCAGCTTACGCTTCGGATATGTCCACAAAATGGCCGCCAACCACACTGACTCAGACTCCCTAATCTGCCACTTGAAATGTAGGAAGGGTATGTCAATTTCAAGGTGTTATTTACTAATCTAATTATTATTGGATATGCATAAAAATTGTATGGTGGGTTGCTGGATAATTGTCGATTATTTTACGACTATAAAATTAAAATTCTGACCCAAAAAATTTTTTTTGAAGGGAAATAAAATCGAAAAAAAAAATGTAAAACAATATTTTAGCTAAAAAAATTTGATGATATTCAATCAAAAAAAAAGTAAACAAAATTTTCCGACAAATAAACATCTAGAGGAATCATTACTCTGTGATAGTTCCTTAGTACGTAGTAATTTTGAAAGAATTGGGAAAAAACGAAAAAATGGCAATCACCGGAAAATCGAACACATACCTATATATACGCCATATCTGGCTAAAAAAAAGATAGGCATGGGTAGCCAGATCATCTAGAAACACTTTCCAACACTATAAAAATATAAGTTTTGCGACACTACTTGCCAATTCCTTACGGTAACATGACTAAGCAAAAAAATGCAAAACAAATAAAAAGGGGCACTCGTGGAAAAATGGCCATTCTAATATACGGCATTTCAGAAAAAAAAAATTTCAGCCACGTGCTAGGCAAACCATCAAGGCATATTTTCCGACAAATAAACATATAAATGAAATATTACTCTGTGATAGTTCCTTAGTACGTAGTAATTTTGAAAGAAATGGGAAAAAACGAAAAAATGGCAATCACAGGAAAATCGAACACATACTTATATATACGCCATATCTGGCTAAAAAAAAAATAGGCATGGGTAGCCAGATCATCTAGAAACACTTTCCAACACTATAAAAATATAAGTTTTGCGACACTACTTGCCAATTCCTTACGGTAACATGACTAAGCAAAAAAATGCAAAACAAATAAAAAGGGTCACTCGCGGAAAAATGCCCAACATTCTAATATACGGCATCTCAGATAAAAAAAAAAAGACATGCACGTGTTAGCCCAACCATCAAGGCACACTTTCTAACACATAAACATGAAAAAAAAATCAATAATATACGGCAATTCCTTACTACATAGTAAATTTTTACAAATATTGAAAAAAAAACAGAAATTGGCAACCGCAGTTAAATACCCAATATACCAATAACTACGTCGTATCTGACAAAAACAAAATAACGCATGGGTAGCCAGATCATCTAGACACACTTTCCAACATTAAAAAAGCAAAAGTTTTACGACACTATTTCGCAATATCTTACGGAAAAATGACTTGGCAAAAAAATTTAAAAAAATTAAAAAGGGACACTCGCGGTAAAATGCCCGACATTCTAATATACGACATCTCAGATAAAAAAAAAGACATGCACGTGTTAGCCCAACCATCAAGGCACACTTTCTAACACATAAACATGAAAAAAAAATGAATAATATACGGCAATTCCTTACTACGTAGTAATTTTTACAAATATTGAAAAAAAAACAGAAATTGGTAACCGCAGTTAAATACCCAATATACCAATAACTACGTCGTATCTGACAAAAACAAAGTCATGCATGGGTAGCCAGATCATCTAGACACACTTTCCAACACTAAACAAGCAAAAGTTTTACGACACTATTTGGCAATATCTTACGGAAAAATGACTTGGCAAAAAAATGAAAAAAAATGAAAAAGGGGCACTCGCGGTAAAATGGTCCTCGTGGTGATGAACGACATTTTAACTAAAAAAAAAAACATGCACATGGTAGCCAAACAATCCACCAAGACTTTCCACAACTGATAACCTATACAAGTTGCACCATTCTACGACAATTTCATAATACGTAATAACTTTGATAATTATGCAAACTACCTCAGAAGGGTAAACTCGGACGCAAACGACCCCGACGCGTCTCAGAAATCGGGGAAGGAGTACAGCTACAGCAATGCACATCTGGACACTACTAGAGCGTGTAGGGGAGACACCTCCTGCAGGTCGATCACCCACAAATTCAGTCACAGGGGTGAGTCACGTGAGAAAAACCTGTTTTTTTTTGACGCTCGGGGTCGCAAACGACCCACCGTACCTATCCAGGGTTAACTAGCATTCTAGATGCTCTGGAAAGAGCTAGCTAATCCGGCAACATGCCGGCTGAACTACAGTATATGTCTATACATAGTACTGTGGCTAGATGGAAGCCTGATGTTACATTCTCCCCTTCCATTTGAACCTTCTTTTCGGAGAAAGGCAGTAAAATTAGACTTTTACATCCTTTATTACTATATACATACACAGTAATAGATAGCCTTCACTCCATGCTTTCTCTCTCTCTCTCTCTCTCTCTCTCTCTCTCTCTCTCTCTCTCTCTCTCTCTCTCTCTCTCTCTCTCTCTCTCTCTCTCAACTAGCATGCTAGATGCTCCGGCAAGAGCTAGTTAATCCGGCAACATGCCGGCTGAACTACAGTATACGTCTATACAGGTAGTCAGTATATTTGCAGTATAGTATATACGGCAGATGGAAAACTAACGTACATATTATACTAGTAGTTATTTCCAATATATCTTGGGTATCCCTGCCCAGGTATTTGATAGAATAACATTTCGTCAATATTCTGATTTGAAATCAGTTTCTATTTACCCTACAATATTAAATTTCGTAAAGGGCTGGTGGTGTGACACCTCTAACCCTTAAAGGGGAGACCCCTTATCCCTGAGTTTCCCTGATCAGGAAACTCCCTGATTTAATATTGTAAGGGAGGTCACAGCAAATAGATTGGTTGGGATACACAAATATATGTCTTTATCTTTTCTAATCAACATATCTTGGGTACCCTTGTGCGAGCTTCTGCCGGTACCGCTCCTATATCGAAAGAATGGCATTCCTTCGATACTCTGATTGTGAAATCAGTCCTCCTTACCTCATACCTCACAGTGTTAAGTATAAGGGGGGACAATACTTTGTACACTTCCTTACACCTAGGTGTTTGACCCCCTTTTTACCGGGAATTCCCCAGTTGGAGGAATTTCCTTATCTTAAAACTGAGGGGAGGTAACAGCATTGGCTCGCAGGGGATACACGGGTATGTGTCTCTCGCTATCTCTTTATAGCTTTCTGTCCTAAGTTATTTTTGTCAAAAGATGATTTTTGCAAATTGTTTATCAGTGTGATAATCAATTGAATATTCATTTCTGTTCTCCTTTCCTTACAGGAGGGACACCAGATGATGCATCGCAGTCTTTTGCAGTTATAAGAGTGAGTATTTTCACGGACATAATACATGCAGGTTCTTGCCCCCAGCAATATTATTTCCAAATCCCCAACCCCGTCTGAGACTCTCTGACCTGTAAGTAGGCCAGACCTTACTGTCGAAGGTCTCGAAAAACCCAAGTTAATAGAATCTGGTATACAGCTCTTAACATTTACACATTTGGGCGTGAGATTTCTAAAATCTCTCCGAAACCATACATACCTATTTTACAGCTTCCTAAAGGACATCCTGTCCCTTATCCCTACTTTCTCCACTCCAGTTCGAGGAGAGGAGGTGAGGATGGGGGTACCCTACCCCCCTCTCGCTGCCAGTGCATACACGATGGCAGTCTCAAGCTGTCGAACTACGGTTGGTTTGGTTTCAGAAGTTATCACAAAAATGCGGTTCAGTTGTGAACTCACAAAAATTCGGAAACTCTACGGGAATTGGACCGAAGATTTCATTTATTCATTGCGATAACTGGCAATTTAGTGTTCCTTTTAAAGGTTTTAAGGTCTTCAAGCTCCCCTAAACCCCCCAACCTTACCTCACGAGGATGGTAAGGTTGCAGATACTAACGGCACTAATGAATCTGAGCAAGACTCGAACCCCCGACTGGCAAACACCAGGCAGAGACATTACAATCAGGCCACACCTTGTAGTGATAACAACGACGGCAGTCATTGATTCACTGTCACATCTGACTTCGCCGCTGAGAGCCAGCAGTGTGTGCCCTTGGTCACCACCCAGTCAATAGCTGAGTTGGTATGCCTTCAATCGGCAGCCCGCCGATAACCGGCGGACTGCCGACAGCCCAAAGGGTCGCCATTGGTTCAGAGGGCTGCTGACTATGCGTATAGTATTCACCACAACCCAGTTACATCGAATACTGGCTAGGATGGTGTGACTTCTGTCAGCGGGTGACAAGTCACTGACATGCCGGAGAACTGCTAGCCATATCGTTACTGAAGTACTGTGCCAGTTAACTTACCCCCAAATACTAGCCTTGACGGTAATATGCCAGTTGTATAGGTGTATACAATACTGTACCCTGTACATCTGTAGTATAGGACCATATCACAGACAGAAATCTTTGGTACATAACCATACAATAGAATGGTTTTCCAGTACGCTGTGCTTCTGAGCACAATCTCTTGCTGAGACCTACCTGATTTGGGGGATACACTTCTGCCCCTTTTTTCCTTACGCTGACTCTTCATCAGCCTCTTTGATTCTCATTATTAATTCCCTGGATGTAAGCGCTGCTTACACTACTCTATCCTTAGGGGCTAGAATCTTCCATCGGGCCCTTCTTTAAAGGGGATGCCCTAGAATCAATAATTAGGAGGGCCGCAGCAGTTGGCTGGATGGATTCACACGTATGTGTCTCTCCTATTCTTTTCCAGCGTACTTATCCTAAGGTTTATACAATAGAAAGGAATCTTCTATTACAGTGAAACACTGAGAAGCTGATATAGACAAACAGTCAGGTATGACCTAAAAGGAGGACGGGAAGGTTTCTCAGTTCTCCTTGGGATGTTAAACAGCATCCCACAGTTACAATGACCGTTGTTCCACAGACGGTCAGATATGCACACCTCCTGATCATGCGAAGCAAACAGACGCTTCTGGTAGGAGGGAAGTTCCTCATGGATTGCTGGACCTTTGATCCTTGGGTCCAAGGCCTAACCAAGATGAGACTAGAATGGAAATGGACATACTTCCACTATCCTTTCCTCAACTCTTCCTACATTTCAAATCCCCTGGAAGGGTGTACCGTAGAGCTCTAGAGCATACTAGCGGTAAGGAAAGTAGAGTCCATCGATATCCAAGGAAGGCTGTTTAGTGTTCACGTGAAGGACTCAAGAAAACTCTGAGTCATTCTGGACTTGGCGCCACTCAACAAGTTCCAATAAAACAGCAAGTTCAGAATGTTAATTCTTCTGAACATAAGGACCTTATTCAGTAAGGGGTGTTGACAGTCTGGCCAGACCTGAAAGATGTCTATCGGCAACTTCCAGTCAGTCACCCCCTCCCCTCCTACCTAGGATCCAAGTTACAGAAGATAACATATATCCTAGACAAGACTCTCGTCGGACTAAATTCAGTCATAGGATCTTCACGGAATTAGCAGACACAGTCAAGCGAAACCAAGCCTAGAAAGAGTTAGGCAACAATGGCCCTGGACGACAGGCTGGGGTGGGCAGCACCCGAAACGACTGTCTATGAGCATCCATGGAGATGATCCGGCCCTGGAACATCGGGAATGCAAAATAACTTCAAGTAGTCTCGATTCTCTGCAGCTCAGGGGCTTCAATGTTTTTTTTTTTAAAAAATCATTGAAACCTGTGGTCACCCTAACGCTCGTTTCCCTTGGGGATGTAAAAGGAAATCGCAAGGTCTGTCAAGAGACTATTGTAATCAGTCAGGATTCCATGACGATAACAGGGAGGAGTTTTGAACTCTCTCCAGTTCACGATAATGACAGACCCAGTGCTATGTGCACAACGGTAAGATGCGTTAAGAGGCTGGAGAAGATACTCATCAAACGCTCGAAGAGATCTAATAGAACCAATGATGGTCATTTCCTCTTCGCTCACCCTACAATGACCAAAGGCCACGGGCCCGTAGGATGTTTTAGCCCAGTAATGGTTGGAGAAACTCTCTCCACATAGATCAGACCTCCTCAGGCTGATCTGGGGCATCTAAGAGATAATGAGGCATCGAAACTGTTGAGGATAACGGACATCTCATTTCATTAGGGAATGTTAGCCATCCCTTCCTTAAGGGAATGGTGCCTATCAGCAGCTCGTTTATAAATGATCCGCAAGGTGACAGCGGATGCTCTTCTCGGGTTCAACCCAATAGAGTTGGAATGGTACACGGACGCAAACCCATTCCCTCCCAGATGGGAACAAATCCCCGAGCTGCAGATCGTTCTCTTCATCACGAGCATCATCAAGATACTATATTGATATATAGCCCCATACGAGGATCCTCTAGTGGAGGTAACAGACATCATATCTCTAGAATAGAAGTGATGGACTTGAAATTCCTGTTCAGCCCATTAATTTTCCTCCGGAAGGCCCTCTACATGCTGAGACCCTTCCAGGGAAGAGGGGCTCTGTTGGCTCCCAGGTAGCCCTAGAACACCCCGTTCCCTGTAATGAAGGAACTGAGGCTGAGGCTGGTCCTAGTTATGCACCTAGGATTATCCAGGAGGTTCAGAAGTTTTCTGCCTTCGATTTATCACAGTACACCTGATCCCTTCATCTTATGAATTCCTTGCCCTTAACGGTTAGGAAAAAGACTGGGATTCTAAAAGGCAAAATAGAATTCCTTGAAGAATACAAGTCTAGTCAACTAGAAGACAATACGAGTCTTCTTGGGAAAAGTAAGTTGCTTTGTAAAGCAATAGGGACCAAAAGCAATCTCATGATCTTCTGCCTGTCCTCCTCTGTCCACCCCTATATTCAAGGTCTGGCGGCCAACAGCACGATGGCCTTTGAGAAAGGAGGCAGTGTATGTTTGGATACTATGAGAAGTCTAGTTCTTCAGCCTTGTCCCCATATAAACCCTTGAGTAAGCACCAAGGGTAGGGCCGACTTTGCGAGAGAGGTCACTTGATTGGATCTTTGGATCCATGGACCAATATCTATGTGCAAGTCAGCCCCGACTAGAACTCTTCTATATGCCCTTTAAATGGATCTGACGAATGAAATCTTTAATAAGATTCCAAAAACATGTGCAGGCTTAGGCCTGCAGCGCCACTAAAGCCCATCTCATGGTCTTTGGACATGGTCCTACATTATGCCTCACCTGTGAACAATGAGGATTGTTCCCTCAAGGATCTAACCTAAAAGGTTATTTTTCGGTTTGCTATAGCCTCTGGTGCTAGAGTTAGTGAAATAGTGGCCCTATCTGGGGATGAGGGCCACATTAGGTGGGAGAACTGCATCTCTTTCCAGATCCAACCTTTCTCACTAAGGACGACCTACCCACTAAGAGGTGGGGTTCCTGGAGAATCTGCCCTCTGAAGGAAAATGTCTCTCTAGGTCTGCTAGTGTCTAAGGTCTATCTTCATAGAACTTCAGACTTCAGGAGAAACAGCTCTTTACAGGAGAAAACTTTGGATCAAACTATCCCTATACAGTGAACCCTCGCTACTTCGCGGTTCGACAATCGCGGATTCACCACTTCGCGGGGTTTTCCCATAACCCATATATATATACATATCGCGGATTTTCCGGAAAATTCGAAAATACCGCGAAATCTGAAGACAACCAAATACGATATTTTGTTACCTGTAATTCCATTAATACTGTAATTAGTAATATCTGCTCTTACTGATTGTTCATTGCATTACATATGATATATAATTCAGCACAGAAAGAAATAAAACACGAAAAGAGAATGTGATCATACGATAATTCAGTACGTAGTAAAATTAAATCGAACATGAAACGCAAATCAGATGCAGTCATACCATATTAGAATGGTGTGTACTGTAATGGATGTGCTTCTTTTCCATGAATCTTTTGTATGTATACGTACGTAGTACAGTACTGCATCCAATAATATTCTTTGTTGCAAAAATCACATTTCGAATAAGCGTACGAGAGAGAGAGAGAGAGAGAGAGAGAGAGAGAGAGAGAGAGAGAGAGAGAGAGAGAGAGAGAGAGAGAGGCGTAAAATAGCGTACGTAAATTTTTATTATTATTGTTATTATTATTATTATTGTTGTTGTTGTTAATAAAATTATTATTGTTATTATTATTATCATTATTATTATTATTATTACTGTACAGTATTATTATCATTATTTATTATTATTACGGTATTGTACTTAATCTACGTACGTTCAGTATGCGCGGGGCATCTTCTATGAGTAACCAACGCATCATAGTACTGTAAGACGGGTTGTGATTGGTTCAAGCGCTGATAGATGACGAATCAGAACTCAAGTTTTGTTATCTAGCCTGTGATTGGTGTTTTGCCCGCATCTTCTACCCGCAGCATCAAAGTTCTCGCGGGGCTGGATCGTTCACTTTCTCTTTCCGCGTATTGCTGAGTAGACGTTCTTAAGTTTGTGAAGTTTAATCTGTGCTGTGTGCGACTGTTTTAAGTTGAACTTTTTGTTGAACTTTCTGTTAAATCCTACTGTACAATGCCTCCCAAGCGTTCTGCTTCTAGTAAGGCTGGTAGTGAGCCTAAACGCCACCGAAGGATGATGACGATAGCTGAGAAGGTTACGCTTCTCGACATGTTAAAAGATGGTAGAAGTTACGCGGCCGCCGGCCGCCATTTTGGCATCAACGAATCCACCGTTCGCTATATCAAAAAGGACGAGGCAAACATTAGAAAGACTGCTGCAATCACCTTTAGCAGATCAGCGAAGCGAGTCGTTACAACGCGTAATAAAACGATCGTACGCATGGAAGGTGCTTTAGCTGTGTGGATTGCCGACTGCCGGAAGAAGAACATAGCCTTGGATACGAACACCATCCAAACAAAGGCTTTGAGTTTATATGAGAATTTTGCTGCAAAGGAACCTAAAGACGACGACGGCAACCATGCTGAAGATGATGATGATGCAGATGATCCTCAACCAGGGACATCCACTGATTCCCAGCCTCAGAAACGTTTTTCCGCAAGCAAAGGATGGTTCGCGAAGTTTCAGAAACGCTTCGCCCTGAAAAGCATTTCCCTGCATGGGGAGTCTGCTTCCGCTGACACTGCCGCTGCTGAAACTTACGTGAACCAGACGTTCAAGAATATTATCGCCGAAGGTGGATACAAGCCGGAACAAGTCTTTAATATGGATGAGACTGGCTTGTTTTGGAAGAGAATGCCGTCGCGAACTTTCCTGTTCAAAGAGGAAGCCAAAGCCTCTGGCTTTAAGGCATTCAAGGATCGCGTTACCCTCGTGATGTGTGGCAATGCTGCTGGATTTTTGTTAAAGCCGGGGCTTATTTATAAGTCGAAAAATCCTCGCGCTTTGAAAAATAAAAATAAGAATCTCCTTCCCGTGTACTGGATGCATAATCAAAAAGCATGGATTACGAAGATGCTGACCTCCAACTGGTTCCACCAGTGTTTCATCCCGCAAGTCCATGAATATCTCTTAGAGAAGGGCTTGCCATTCAAGATCCTTCTCCTTATGGATAACGCTGGTGGACACGCAACTGACCTGTCGCGTGAGGGCGTTCAGGTTGAGTTCCTGCCACCCAACACCACGTCATTAATTCAACCGATGGACCAGGGGGTTATCAGGGCGTTCAAGGCCCTCTACACGAAGAATACCTTGGCGGACCTCGTTGCGTGTGTGGATGCTGCCCAAGATGACGAGGATGAAGATTTCAACTTGAAGGCGTACTGGCGGCAGTACACCATAGCCACGTGCCTGCAGAATATTCAGAAGGCACTTCAAGAGATGAAACCTGCAACCGTGAATGCGAGCTGGAAGAAGCTGTGGCCCGATATTGTTTACGACGACAAGGGATTTACTCCGTCGGAAATCCAACACTCTGCAATACGGAAATCTGTGCAGTTGGCTGCCATAATTGGAGGTGACGGGTTTGGCGACATGATGACTGAAGACGTCGACGAGTTGTTGGACTGCCATTCCCAGCCCCTAACTGACGCAGACCTCGAAGACCTGACGAAATCGGCAAGTGAGGAAGAGAGTGAGGGTACCCAGGAAGAGACCCAAGAAAATGTCGAAGAAACGGGCTTAACATTAGAACGGCTTGCCAAGTTCTGCAACCATATCAAGGAGGCGAAAGAAATGTTACAAGAGTGGGACGAGGATATGGTTCGCTCGATGCAATTCTCCAATAAGGTCGATGACATCATGACTCCCTACAGGATGCTCTTGGATCGAAAAAAGAAGCAGCGGCAACAACTTCCGATCACAATGTTCTTCCAGCCTCGCAAAAAAGAGCCAGTTCCTCCTGCTAGTACGCCTTCGGAAGAAATTGAAGAAGTTTCCCAGGAAGAAGTTGAAGAGGTGTCCCAGGAAAAGACACCTCCGTCTGAAGAGACGTAAAATACTATCATTGACTGCACAGTAGAACACATCATCAGCTTCATCATCATCATTTCTACTGTGCAGCAAATTCATCGCCATCACCATTCAAGTTTTTCTTCAACTTCTTTCGTGGTGAGTACAGTAACAATTTTTATTTTTTACTTTAATATTCTTACTGCCTGTTTTATAGTTTAGTAATGTACGTACTGTATGCATTAAGTTAAAGGGAAGGTTTTAAAAGTCTACATGTTGTAACCTATCATATTTTTTTTGTTTAAAATTTACATTTACGTACGTAAAACAATCTCTCTCTCTCTCTCTCTCTCTCTCTCTCTCTCTCTCTCTCTCTCTCTCTCTCTCTCTCTCTCTCTCTCTCTCTCTCTCTCTCTCAAATTGTTTTCCTGCTTTGCTACGTACAAGTACTGTATAATTTATATTTGTAAGGTAACATATTTTGTAAATGCTTTTACTGTAAATACTGTATGTACTGTATCATTATTTATCACTATCATCATGCGCGTTAAATGCCTTGTTTGTTCTGAGCGTGGTTGTTTACTGAGCGTACACGCCGTCGTTTCAGGCGGCGTCATAAAGAAAAAGATTTCATTTGGAAGTCCTAAGAAAAATACGTAAACTAAAACATTGGTAATAAAAAAATCAACATACAGTACTGTATAATCAATATAATCGATGCAAAAACTAACCTATACATATATGTGTACACTAAATGAGTTTGTTTCTTCATTATGATCAGAGATGAACGTAAACAAAACATTGGTTGCCATTTTTTATCGTGCTTTTTAGGTGTTTAGGAAACGCATGATATAAAATCGCCTTTAATATTTGTGCCTGTTTTAGTTTAGGGTGCTGTAGTACATGCATTAAGTGTTCTGTACATTAAAGGGTGGTTTGTTAACAGTACTACGTACAAGGGAAGGTTTTAAAAGTCCGAATATACATGTTAAATAAATAGGTAAATATGATGTCACTACTTCGCGGATTTTCACCTATCGCGCCCGCGTCTGGAACCTATCTACCGCGATAAACGAGGGTTCACTGTAACTGAGGGCGAAGCTCACCTACCTTATTCGCGGAGCGGATCCTGACAGTACTCCTGCAGTTAAAGATCCGAGAAAAGTTGCTTCATTACTGAACCTTTCAGTGTGTGGATTTCAGCCGCTTCGCTCATTTACTGATCGGAGGTTGTCCAGTGTGTCTTACAGACACTATGCTAAGCAAGTCTATGGATTGAAGCATTATGTGGTGGCGGCAGGTGCTATTTTGGGCCCTGTCGTCTAGCTCTGCGATGAACAGTAAATTGATTGGGACTATCAATTAAAAGAAGGGGTCAGCATTTTTCGTTTGACCTCCCTTTGAATAAGTGTTGCCATGGTAACACTAAATCTGTTCAGAACCTCAGGTGTGAAATTATATGGATACCACTAGTGCCGTGTGTACATAGTACACAGTGTTGTTAGACTATTTCATGTACAGAAATTATAAAGAAAAGTCTTGTTAAAAGAGCTTTTCTTCAGTCTGAGAGTGGCACTCATCAATTTTCCCCTTTCAAAAAGGGGAACATTAATTTCTGTGTATGTCTCTTGTATAATTTCCTTATCATGCTACATTCATTTAGCATGTAGTCATTTATTAGGAATAAATGTCTATTAAAATACAGTTGCGTCCTAATTCGCCCAACAATTGCATGTTTAAGATGCCAGAGTTCCTTGACTTACTCATGTAAGTATTTCTCATATCATTGTATGCTTACAAACAACGGATGAGGACACTGATATTGGTTCCGCAATATATACAAGCCTTAAGACCGTTTGTATTCTCAGTGTATACTTATGTTTGTTCATACAATATATGCTACCTTGAGGACCCTTTTCTAACGTCTAAAAATGACTCTTCCTGCAGGGGGCAGGAAGCACTAACATTGTTATGCTTAGTGATAATGACGGATAACGGTAACGTCATTTGTCTCAATTGGCCCTTTTGGCCGTAGAACTATTGTCCCAAGGTTAAGGAACTGATGAAAATCCACAGATACATTAATTCTCTGGTATGCTTCCATCAGGACGTCATGGCTTGAGCCCAAAAAACGGATTTTGAGCGAAGCGAAAAATCTATTTTTGGGTGAGATGGCCATGACGTCCTGATGGACTCACCCTTCTTTTCTATGAAAAGATCTTCACGGTTTCTCTCCCTGAACTATTGTATCTGTAGCACCATGCTCAACACTACAAGGAATGACCGCCAGAGGGAGTTGGCGCGGTTGTGATACAATAGTAGTAGGGGAACCAGGGTAACCTCTATTGCGGCTACCCTTCTAATTCTGACACGTATCCCCCTCGAAGCGTAAAGGCTATTCGGGGTGCAGATTGCCATGTGGCGTGTCAAGAATACGTCCCCTGATTATATACGATACCCTTGAGAGTAATCTTAAGGGTACTCGCGCCAGAAGTTAGAATTCTGTGAAATCTTTGGTTTGATTCTCTGGGATTATCACTGCAGTCATTATACCCTTGGGAAGCTACTAAAGGAACCTTCCATCAGGATGTCATGGCCATCTCACCCAAAAATAGATTTTTTGCTTCGCTCAAAATCCGTTTTTATAACCTGTAAGGGAAGAATATACATACTGTATATTACTTCATTGGTAAATGCCACTCAATTTTGTGAAATTAAATTGTTTGATTTCACTTAGATGTTGGATATGCTTCAACACTGTGTGCAAATGTTCACACGGCACTGGTGTTATTGGTTAGATTCTGCACCTACATAGAACAGCCCACAAATCACCATAGTGATTTTTACTAAAAGGTATTACACTCAGAGGTGCTAACACCTGTTCACCTAATACACTGTTAAGTCCCAAAACAGTCCACTGTTCATCGCAGCACTAGACGACATGTTTTATAACACTACCTGCCGTCACCACAAAGTGTTTTATCTTGTGCACTTGCTTTGCATAATGTTTATAGAAGACTCTGGATGATTTCCAACCCGTATATGAGCGGAGTCTATCAAAGTCCATGTGTTGAAAGAAGTTCAACGAGGAAGCAACTTTTCTAGGATCGTGACCTGCGGGTGTACTGTCAGGATCCGCTCTGCGAATAAAGTAGGTGAGTTTTGCCCTCAGTTGTTTTAGGGGTAGGTTTGATCCTGAGGTTTCACCTCGGAAGAGCTGTCCTTGAAGTCTGAAGTTCTTCTAAGATAGGCCTCAAGACACTCTACTTGGCATAGAGAGACATCTTCCTTCAGAGGGCAGATTCTCCAAGGACCCCACCTTTTGGTGGGCAGCTCATTTTTGGCGAGAAAAGAAGGATCGGGAAAAATGTTCAGTTCTGGAGAGAAAATCATGAGATGTAGGTTTTTGGTTCTCAAGGATAAAGCATAGACAGTCGACTTCTGAACCAGTTGGGATAGAACTGGGTTCGGTAGAGGAAACAGCTTCAGTTTTAGTTCTAGAACTAGAGGGAACCAATTGCTTCAGGGCTATTTGGGGGCCACTACTGCTGCTGTTTCTCTGAAGGATCTCAAATTGTTGAGGAGTTTCAGCAGGAGGTTTGTTGGTGGGAACAGATAGATGTGATTCCATCTGTTCCAATCGAGGGACATGGCGTCCATCACTTCTGCCCGAGGGTCCTCGTAAGGGGCTACATATCAAGGTAGTTTCTTGTTGTCGCTCGTGTGTGTGATACTGCCACATACATCCATGTAATAAATGTAATGGAGGGTGACAATTTAAACCAGTAGGTTCTTTAAAATCCCGTATAATAGAGACAAACGGGCATAAATGTGACAAGCAGCGGGGAACAGGCCCATGCTTGTCGATACAGTGACCACTGAACAATGACTGACTATTATATGCACATGGCGGAAAGAAAAGCAGTGTTGACACATCTAATAACATTGTTGCCACGATGCATAATGAAAAAGTGGTCTTACAGTATATGTAATGGGAAAAGATAAATGGAAATAAATATCATTCTTCTACGAAATAATAATAAAGCAAATGTAATGTTCATAACTGTACGTAATGTAAATAATATACATCATAATATTAGATATCTATACACCTCCCTCCCCCTTTACGCTCGTAGCAGTGTCTCGAGCGGAACAGTAATTTCTCTGAGCTAGTCGAGGTGAATGACGAGGGATATTGGAGGGTTCGGATGATGGCTCTCTTTCCTGGCCAGAACAAGGGGACACAGGGTCTTGGGGAGAGGTGTCATCACTTATATTAGCCACTGGGCGTAAATGTCGTCGGTTTCGAAACCATACACGACCACTTGGAAGGCGTACTTCATACCTTCTGGCCATTCCTCGGCCCATCACGGTACCAATCTTGTCCCATCGAAGCGTTGTTGCATCCTGTATCCTCACTCGTTGGCCGATGGTGAGCTTGGGTAGATGGCGGGCATGAGAGTTGTAAAGGCTCACAGCCTGGTCGGTTTGGGCAGCAGTGCGGCGGTCATAATCTTCGGTCTTGGTTTGCCACTCCTCTTTGAATGATCTGGGGTGGGCTGGAACACAAGTGCGGAGAGGATGGCCATAGAGAATCTGCGCAGGGGAGCGTCCAGCAGGGTTCGGTGTATTCCGAAGCTCCATCAGTCCTCTATCAAAGGCTTCACAATCTATGTTCCCGGATGGGGCGGTCTTGAGGATGAGGTGTTTCACAGCTTTCACGGCAGCTTCTGCGTGTCCATTAGACTGAGGGTAATGTGGAGATGTAATGATGTGATGAACTCCCCAGCGGTCAGCAAATTGCTTGAAGTCGTGGCTGGAAAATGGGGGTCCTCCATCAGTTCGTAAGCGGAGTGGAACACCAACCTCGCGGAAGAAAACACAGAACATTCTTGTAACTCTGGCTGTAGTTGTGTCACGTCCACAGGGAACAACCACAGGCCAGCCTGAAAGTCTATCTGCAATAACAAGGAAGGATTTCCCTGCTAAGTGGAAGAAGTCAGCCGACACGCTTTCAAAGGGCCGGGATGGGTGGTCGTCACACATGTAAGGTTCCTGTTGCTGACTAGGGAGAAGCTGTTGGCAGGCCTCACAGCTTTCTACTTTACTCTTAATATCTGCATTGATGCCTGGCCAGAATACTGTCTGCATTGCACGACGTCGAGTAGCTTCAATCCCTCGGTGGCTGTCGTGGAGTCGATCCAAGGTGCGTCGACGGAGGGCTGCAGGGATGACGATCCGGGGTCCGTACAATACCAACTCTCCATCCGCGTAAAGGTTGTCCCGCAGCTTCCAATACGGGAGGGCGGAAGCGTGGAGATTATAGCGGTTGGTGGGAAAGCCATTGGATACGTAGTGAACGAGACGACTGTAATCTTGATCCTGAGATGCGGCCATGCGGATTTCTTGTAGAGACTTATCCTCTTCGATGATGGGTCCTGTTGCCTGGTCGTCAGTAGAAGTGGCGGTGCTGGCAACGATACACCTGACATGTACAGTCGAAGTAGTGCATTCTTCTTCATCTTCAGGTGTGGGGCGACTGGTTGGGGAGCGAGACAGGGCGTCCGGTATGCAAAGTTGTTTCCCTGCGCGCCATACTGTAGTGAAGATGTAGGGGGCCACTTTCATCTTGAGACGTTGAAGGCGTGGATTCTCAATAGCATCCAGAGTGTAGTGATTGAGAATCGGTATCAAGGGACGATGATCAGTCATCAAGGTGAAATGCTGAAGTCCGGACAAGTAGAGGCGGCACTTAGCTATAGCCCAAGTGACTGCAAGTAGCTCCAGCTCTATGGTGGCGTAACGAGTCTCAGTATCCGTAAGGAAACGAGAGCCACACTGGACGAGACACATCTGACCTCGGCCGTTATCTTGAAGTAGGGCATAACCGAGACCATATAGGCGTGAGGCATCTGTTTGTAGAACTACAGGCGAGGCAGGATTGAAGGGTGCTAGGACAGGAGGTGAAGTCAGAGCTGTCTTGACTTTCTTAAATGCTCGCTCATGGTCAGGCGTCCAGACGAATGAGCGTTTGGGGCTCATAAGTGGGCGTAGGGGCTGTGCTGCTGCTGCGATGTCTGGAGTGAAGTCGGCAAGTTGATTGACAAGACCCATAAACGACCTGACATCTGTCACGTTAGATGGTGTAGGAAAGTCCCGTATAGCTGATACCTTGTCAGGGTCTGCTGCAATGCCATCGGATGATAAGACATAACCGCAAAAGTTAACTTTAGGGGCGGCTACAGTGAACTTGTCCTTGTTGAGGGTTATGCCATATTGACGGCATCTGGTCAGCATCTGGTGCACGTGTTGTAGGTGGGAAGGGAGATCCTCGTCGGAAAGGAGGATATCATCTACAACTTTCACACAGTTGGGAACACCTTGTAGTGCCATATCTCCACGGAGGCAGTATGCATCACCTGTTGCTGAAAATCCCATTGGGCCACGACAGTGCTGGAATCTTCCGTACGGAGTTATAAATGTAGTCAGGTGGCGGTCCTCTTCTGCCAACTCCATTTGCCAATAGCCATGCAGGGCATCCGCTGTGGTGAAGTACTTCGCAGTAGGAGAGATATTGCGGACAGCATCATGGGGCGTTGGTGATGGGTGTGTAGGGCGGGCTACTTGAGAATTTAGATGGGTGTGATCCACAGTGATGCGCACACCTTTGTCCTTGGGTACCAAGACCATGGGATGGCACCATTCAGAGGGTTCGTCGCCTGCTGGTCTGATGATTCCTTGTTGCACCAAGGAGTCAAGTTCTTCTTTCACTTGATCTCTGAGAGCAAACGGAATGGGCCTGGGCGTATGGACAGCGAAGGGTGTAGCGCCAGGTTTCAGGTGAATCCTCATTGGAGAGCCTGTCATTTTCTTTAGTGGCTGGGTTTGTAGATCCTTCTTGGATATGAGGACGTCGCTGAAGTGCCGAAGAAAATAGTCCTTAATAGCTGCAGGTAACGTCATAGCGGAGGCAGGAAACTGAGCGCATCTGTTGACATGTGTTACCTTGAGGATAGGCTTCGGGAAGTCCGGTGACACTATGGCAAGGGCTCGGCAATGTTCACGAGAGAGGAGGGGAGTCTGGATATCCTCATGAACATGTATGGTTGCTGAGCAAGACTTGTTGCCAAGACGAAGTTTTGCCTGGAAGTATCCTACAGCCGGTGTCATAGGGGATCCATCTGCTGTCACAACGTCTGTCATGGGTGGAGGTTCGAGGCTTGTCCGAGGTATGCAGAGTGCATCCAAATGTATGGAGCCAATCACTGTGATGTCTGCTCCTGTATCGGGGATGAGCTGGATATGTGATGATATATCGCCAAATGACAGAGAGACAGTGACTGGTGTGGGGGACTCACTACCTGAGTTATCACCCACGAAACGGCAGCTGGTGTTTGACTTAGTAGTAGGAGGTGAAGCTGTATATCCAGTCTGACTTTTCTTGGTAGACATGCACATCTTCTCAAAATGTCCCTGTTTCTTGCAGTTATTGCACCGAGCTTCCTTAGCAGGGCATTTCTGAGTGCGGGGCCAATGACCTGTTCGTCCACAGTTATTGCACAATGCACCAGTGGCTGGGCATTGTCCAGAATCGTGTTTGCGAGAGCAATATTGACAAGGGTCACTGTTATGAGACTGGTGAGAATGTTGATCAGGAGATCGATGAGAAGTCCTCTTCTGTAGACGCTGGTTCTTCTTGTATGTAGATACTGCGTTGACTTGGCTAGGGGAAGATGCAATGGCTGATGCAGTTGCACGTGTAGATTCGTAGGAGCGGCAGCATGTCACAAACTCTGCGAGGGTAGATGAAGGTTGGAGGGGGATAAGGCGTTGTATTAACTCTTCGTCTCTCACACCCATCAAAATTACCATCTGCAATTGCCGTTCAGTGCAAGAGGTGGGGTTGCCAGTGCATAAGTCCACTTCATCAGCGAGATCCTTGAGGCGTGCGTAGTAGTCTGCAAATGATTCTCCAACAGCTTGTTTACAGGACAACAATTCCCTGCGTCGTAAGGCTTCATTTCTAAGGCTACGAAAGTGCTTCTGCAGTGTATCCAACACCTCTGTAAGGGAAAGTGATGTGTTGGGAGGGATGCCCAGTGTATGCGTAAGCAGGCGCTGGACGTCCAGGGAGATGCAGGTTCTCAGGTGAATCAGCTGGGAAGTTTGATGTAATCTATCAAGTCCAACTAATGCTGCATAATCCTCAAAACGTAGTCTCCATTGGCGAAATGCTTGATACGTTGCATCTTGTTGCAAGAGAGGTGGGGGATGGACCGTAGGCTTGCTAGAAGTCGTAGGTGTATGCACTGAGAAGTCAGGGGTTGGGGGAACGGGTGTAACAGGAGGTGCAATTATGGGGTTAGGTTGCTGGGGTTGCGATGCCGCAATCTGTCCTGATAGCAAGGAGAAAAGGGACATGAACCTCTGGTTGTCTTCCTGTCTTGATTGTTCCATCTGTAGTCGGAAGGTCTGCTCCTCTTGTCGTCGCCGGTCTTGCTCTTGCAGGCTGGAAGTCTGTAGAAAATGGATGAGATGAAGTATATCATTATTGTGGTCTCCTGACCTATTGGGAGTCAGGGGAGGAGGGAGAGTGCTGGTATCTTCATCAGCAGTGGGGAGGTGCAAAGGTACTTCGTCCGTCGTCAGACCCTCCGTTTGATCCTCTGCCTGATCCTCCGTCTGATCCTCTGTCTGATCCATTAAATCAATTAGCTGTTCCTCTTGCTCAGCCATATTGAGTTTGGTGTCGTAAGAAAGCTTGAAATCTGTAGAGATCCAGAAAAATATCCAAATCGCTGTATGTGAGCGAAAGAAATCACTTTGGAGAGTTAAAAATTACAATGTTTGTCAGTGAGCTTGTGAAATAAGCGGCAGTTGGGTGCGATGAGTGAGTGTGTTGCTATCCGAGGGGAGGCGGGTGGGGTGAGTGAGCGTGCCTCTGGGCGAGAGCCTCGGGCCTCAGTCACCATCGATGCATGAAAGAGGGAGGACGTGAGGTGGAGCTGCTGAGAAAATGGCGCCAGAGTTCAAATGTCCTAAAAAAAAATGTTGGCAAGGACACTAACATAATGCAACACAGCACTGTAACACACTGACACTCTAACCCTGCACTGCACAAACACTTTATCGTTCTTAAGAGACACTGTAGTTAAAATCTTGAGTCACTGAAAGGGATCCAATGTGCGAGACGAGACGAGAAGTAAACAACAATGGCGGTCGTCGTCTTGGAATCCATAACGTCCGGTTACTCACTGCGCCATGTGTGTGATACTGCCACATACATCCATGTAATAAATGTAATGGAGGGTGACAATTTAAACCAGTAGGTTCTTTAAAATCCCGTATAATAGAGACAAACGGACATAAATGTGACAAGCAGCGGGGAACAGGCCCATGCTTGTCGATACAGTGACCACTGAACAATGACCGACTATTATATGCACATGGCGGAAAGAAAAGCAGTGTTGACACATCTAATAACATTGTTGCCACGATGCATAATGAAAAAGTGGTCTTACAGTATATGTAATGGGAAAAGATAAATGGAAATAAATATCATTCTTCTACGAAATAATAATAAAGCAAATGTAATGTTCATAACTGTACGTAATGTAAATAATATACATCATAATATTAGATATCTATACAGCTCGTTGCGAAAAGGTCGATCTGCAGTTCCCGGACTTTTTCCAAGATGAAGGAGAATGAGTCTGCGTCTAGGGACCATTCTGTCTCTATCAGCTTTTGCCTGGATAGAGCATCCGCTGTCACATTGCGGAACCCTTGCAGGTGAACTGCTGATAAGTGCCATCTCTTCTTCCTTGCCAGGCAAAAGATGGCTAGTATCACGTGATTGATGTGAGGTGATCTCGAGCCTTGTCGGTTCAGACATTTCACTATTACCTCGCTGTCCAAGACCAGTCTGATGTGGGCTGATCTGCGAGGGGATAGTTTCTTCAACGTTAGGAAGACTGCCATAGCTTCCAGGATGTTGATGTGAAAGGTTTTGAACTGGTGCGACCAATTCCCTTGCACTTTCCTTTGATGGGAATGGCCTCCCCATCCTTCCGGTGAGGCATCCGTGTGAATTACCACTGAAGGTTGAGGTGGATGTAAGGGAATTGTTCTTATCACACTCTTGACCGTTGACCATGGCCTTAGGAGCATTCCCAGTAGGGTCAGTGTCAATCTTTGTTGATCTCTTCGAGCGTTTGATGCGTATCTTCTCCAGACTCCTGACGCATCTTTTAGTTGTGTTTTTAGCACTGGGTCTGTCACTGCTGCAAACTGGAGAGAGCCCATTACTCTTACCTCTTGGCATCTTGAAATCTTCTTGAGTTTCAGTAGTCTCTTGACAGATCCCGCTATCTGTCTCCTCTTCTTTGGTGGAATGGAGAGACGATGTGACTGCAAGTTCCAATGGATTCCTAACCATTGAAACTCCTGAGCTGGAGAAAGGCGAGACTTCTTGTGGTTGATCTTGACGCCCAGGTGTTCTATGAACTAAGGTGTTCTACGAACTAAATCATCTTTGGGGCATGGCTGTGAAGGCATATTTTGTCTTCTGTAGCCTGAATCCTAGGTAGGAGGAGAGGGGGCAGCTGACTAGTAGGTGCCAATAAGCATCTGCCAGGTTTATCAAGACTGTGTATGGTAACAAGGTCCTTATGTGTTGCAGGGTAAGCATCCGGAACTTCTTGTTCTCGATGAACTTATCTGAGTTTGTCCGAGTTCTTCCTGGGAACACAAAACAGCCTTCCCTGGAATTTGATGGACTTCGTTTTCCTTATTACCTTTTTGATCAAGAGTTCTGAGGTATATTCTTCCAATAAGGGGGTGGAGTGTTGAAAGAATTGAGGAAAAGGGGGTGGAATTTTGTTCCATTTCCAACAGAGTCCATTCCTGATTAGGCTGTGGGCCCAGGTGGGCCCAGGGATCGAAGGTCCAACGATCCCGATAGTGGAAGAGTCTTCCTCCTACCTGGAGCATCTCATTGCTGAGATGTTCCTGAGGGTTTACTACCTTGACCACATCCTCCTCTACCCCTTGAGGGGTTCCTTGAGGAGCCTCTTCTTACGCCTATACCTCTCGGGCGAAAGGTAGTCGTGTGCCTCTCAAAGCCTGGATTGAACACAGGCGACTGAGCTACCAGCTGCTGGGGCACCATCTGGAAGGTGGTTTGTGGCTGGGCTACCATTTGG